>NC_138778.1:220591595-220814095 GCF_965119305.1 Pelophylax lessonae
GGGGCCGGAGAGCACAGGGCAAGCAGAGAGCACTGGAGGAGCTGAAGGGCGCGGGGGGGGGGGGGGGGACTGGAGAGAATTAAGAGGGGTTTGAAAAGCATTGTAGGGGGGTTGGAAGGCGCAGGGGTGGAACTCACTGAGGGGGGAGGCAGGGAGCACAGGGGGGTGGAGAGCACTGGGGGAGCCAGAGAGCATAGGGGGGAGATGAAAAGCACTGCGGGGAGCTGAAGAGCACTGGGGGGCTAAGGAGCGCTGGGGGGCAAGAGCACTGAGGGTGTTAAGAGCAAGGGGGGTGTTAAGAGCAAGGGGGGTGTTAAGAGCAAGGGGGTGTTTAGAGCAGGGGGGTGTTTAGAGCAGGGGGGTGTTTAGAGCAGGGGGTGTTAAGAGAAGGGGGGGTGTTAAGAGAAGGGGGGGTGTTAAGAGCAGGGGGGGTGTTAAGAGCAGGGGGGGGGTGTTAAGAGCAGGGGGGGGGTGTTAAGAGCAAGGGGGGTGTTAAGAGCAAGGGGGGTGTTAAGAGCAAGGGGGGTGTTAAGAGCAAGGGGGGTGTTAAGAGCAAGGGGGTGTTTAGAGCAGGGGGGTGTTTAGAGCAGGGGGGTGTTTAGAGCAGGGGGGTGTTTAGAGCAGGGGGTGTTAAGAGAAGGGGGGTGTTAAGAGAAGGGGGGGTGTTAAGAGCAGGGGGGGTGTTAAGAGCAGGGGGGGTGTTTAGAACAGGGGGGGTGTTAAGAACAGGGGGGGGTGTTAAGAGCAGGGGGGGGTGTTAAGAGCAGGGGGGGGGGTGTTAAGAGCAGGGGGGGGTGTTAAGAGCAGGGGGGGTGTTAAGAGCAGGGGGGGTGTTTAGAACAGGGGGGGGGTGTTAAGAGCAGGGGGGGTGTTAAGAGCAGGGGGGGTGTTTAGAACAGGGGGGTGTTTAGAAAAGGGGGGGTGTTAAGAGCAGGGGGGGTATTAAGAGCAGGGGGGGTGTTTAGAGCAGGGGGGGTGTTAAGAGCAGGGGGGTGTTAAGAGCAGGGGGGTGTTAAGAGCAGGGGGGTGTTAAGAGCAGGGGGGGTGTTAAGAGCAGGGGGGGTGTTAAGAGCAGGGGGGGTGTTAAGAGAAGGGGGTGTTAAGAGCAGGGGGAGGGGGGGGGCTGGAGAGCACTAGGGGGCCAGCAAGTTGTATAGGAGAGGGGATGGGACAGCTGCATATAGATGATTTGATCTTTACATATTCCTCCTGCTGCCGCTAACTGAGTGCAGGAGGGAGAGGAGAATCGGCCATTCAACGGCAGCAGGAGAAATACGGAAAGATGAATCCTTCTATATCCAGCTGTCCCATCTCCTCTCCAGTCCAGACAGTCACACAGACACACAGGAGGAGGCTGCTCAGTGCTCACCTTCTTCCCGCCGGCCGCCGCCCCCGCGAGCAGCGCGGACTTTAGAAACTGCAGCTCCTTCACACTGACATATTCCGAGCAGCCTGACACCCCCCCAGTGCGTGGCACCCGGGGCGGCCCGCCCCCCCCGCCCCCCCCGTAGGTACGCCACTGTCAGAGACTGCAGACATATTACAGGAGATGGTCAGAGACTGCAGACATACTACAGGAGATGGTCAGAGACTGCAGACATGATACAGGAGATTGTCAGAGACTGCAGATATACTACAGGGGATGGTCAGAGACTGCAGACATATTACAGGAGATGGTCATAGACTGTAAACATACTACAGGAGATGGTCAGAGACTGCAGACATATTACAGGAGATGGTCAGAGACTGCAGACATACTACAGGGGATGGTCAGAGACTGCAGACATACTACAGGAGATGGTCAGAGACTGCAGGCATACTACAGCAGATGATCAGAGACTGTAGACATAGTACAGGAGATGGTCAGAGACTGCAGATATACTACAGCAGATGATCAGAGACTGTAGACATAGTACAGGAGACGGTCAGAGACTGCAGATATACTACAGCAGATGATCAGAGACTGTAGACATAGTACAGGAGATGGTCAGAGACTGCAGATATACTACAAGAGACGGTCAGAGACTGCAAATATACTACAGGAGATGGTCAGAGACTGCAGACATACTACAAGAGACGGTCAGAGACTGCAAATATACTATAGGATATGGTCAGAGACTCCAGACATACTACAGGAGATGGTCAGAGACTGCAGATATGATAAAGGAGATGGTCAGAGACTTCAGACATAGAAGAAGAGATGATCAGAAACTGCAGACATAGAAGAAGAGATGGTCAGAGACTGCAGACATATTACAGGAGATGGTCAAAGACTGCAGATATGATAAAGGAGATGGTCAGAGACTTCAGACATAGAAGAATAGATGATCAGAGACTGCAGACATAGAAAAAGAGATGGTCAGAGACTGCAGACATACTACAGGAGATGGTCAGAGACTGCAGACATAGTACAGGAGATGGTCAGAGACTGCAGACATACTACAGGAGATGGTCAGAGACTGCAGACATACTACAGGAGATGGTCTGAGACTGCAGACATATTACAGGAGATGGTCAGAGACTGCAGGCATACTACAGGAGATGTTCAGAGACTGCAGACATAGTACAGGAGATGGTCAGAGACTGCAGACATACTACAGGAGATGGTCTGAGACTGCAGACATACTACAGGAGATGGTCAGAGACTGCAGACATATTACAGGAGATGGTCAGAGACTGCAAACATACTATAGGAGATGGTCACAGACTGCAGACATATTACAGGAGATGGTCAGAGACTGCAGACATACTACAGGAGATGGTCAGAGACTGCAGACATGATACAGGAGATGGTCAGAGACTGCAGATATACTATAGGAGATGGTCAGAGACTGCAGACATACTACAGGAGATGGTCAGAGACTGCAGACATATTACAGGAGATGGTCAAAGACTGCAGACATACTACAGGAGATGGTCAGAGACTGCAGACATGATACAGGAGATGGTCAGAGACTGCAGATATACTATAGGAGAGGGTCAGAGACTGCAGACATATTACAGGAGATGGTCAGAGACTGCAAACATACTACAGGAGATGGTCACAGACTGCAGACATATTACAGGAGATGGTCAAAGACTGCAGACATACTACAGGAGAGGGTCAGAGACTGCAGACATGATACAGGAGATGGTCAGAGACTACAGACATGATAAAGGAGATGGTCAGAGACTGCAGACATACTACAGGAGATGATCAGAGACTGCAGACATAGTACAGTAGAGGGTCAGAGACTGCAGACATGATACAGGAGGTGGTCAGAGACTGCGGACATGATACAGGAGATGATCAGAGACTGCGGACATGATACAGGAGATGGTCAGAGACTGCGTACATGATACAGGATATAATCAGAGACTGCGGACATCATACAGGAGATGGTCAGAGACTGCGGACATGATACAGGAGATAGTCAGAGACTGCAGACATGATACAGGAGATGGTCAGAGACTGAAGACATGATACAAGAGATGGTCAGAGACTGCGGACATGATACAGGAGATGGTCAGAGACTGCGGACATGATACAGGAGATAGTCAGAGACTGCAGACATGGTACAGGAGATGGTCAGAGACTGGAGACATGATACAGGAGATGGTCAGAGACTGCAGACATGATACAGGAGATGGTCAGAGACTGCAGACATACTACAGGAGATGGTCAGAGACTGCAAACATACTATAGGAGATGGTCAGAGACTGCAGACATACTACAGGATAGGGTTAGAAACTGCAGACATACTACAGGAGATGGTCAGAGACTGCAGACATACTACAGGAGATGGTCAGAGACTGCAAACATTGTACAGGAGATGGTCAGAGACTGCAGACATACTACAGGAGATGGTCAGAGACTGTAGACATACTACAGGAGATGGTCAGAGACTGTAGACATACTACAGACCACTAAAGATATCAGATTAGGATATAGAGGTGGTTTAGGATATAGCGATGCGGTATACCCAAACAGTGAACCTGACCACCATGTGGCAGAAGCGCCCACCTGTCTGAATTATAATTTAAAATTGGTCGAAAATTTGGAATAAAATACTTGGCTGTTTCCTTTGCGCAGCGGCAATCGTTTTCCCATTTGATGAGCAGATCGATGCGACATTGGCTGCCCTTGCTCGCCAGGAATCGATCAATAAGAAAATCCCTCTTTTAACAGAGCTGGCGGTATCTGACCTCCGACCCCAAACTGATCCAGATATCTATCCAACTAGAAGTAACAGGCCGCTGTCAGGGTGGGTGAAGTCTGTCATTACTTGGAGAAGGAATATCCACACAGGAGCAGGAGGTCTACATTTCTAAAATCTCTCTCTCTTTCCATATACAGTATCTCACAAAAGTGAGTACACCCCTCACATTTTTGTAAATATTTTATTCTATCTTTTCATGTGACAACACTGAAGAAATGACACTTTGCTACAATGTAAAGTGATCCCCCACCCCTGTGCCAGTCATCCCCCCCCCCTCACAACTTAATCAGACATTTCCTACCTCAGTCACCAGTGCTCAGTGCCCGACTGTGTGTCCACACACTGTGCCACGTGCGACTCACTGTCAGGGCAGAGCGAGCAGCAGGCGGCAGCGCGGGCTCTCTGATTGTCTGCTCTGGCTGTGGCCTACAGTGAGTTGCGCGGCAGCGCCCACCGCTATGGTCCAGAGTTACGGTACCGGTAAGCTTCGGGGGGCCTTATTTTTGGGGGAGGCCTTATTATCGGGGATGTCTTATTTTCGGGGGAATGCCTTATATTTCAGCGAGAGGCAAAACTTTTAATAGGTCTTATTTTTGGGGGGATGTCTTACTTTCCGGGAAACACGGTATGTCTGCAGTCTCTGACCATCTCCTGTACTTTGTCTGCAGTCTCTGACCTTCTCCTGTACCATGTCTTCATTCTCTGACCATCTCCTGTAGTATGTCTGTAGTCTCTGACCATCTCCTGTACCATGTCTGTAGTCTCTGACCATCTCCTGTACTTTGTCTGCAGTCTCTGACCTTCTCCTGTACTTTGTCTGCAGTCTCTGACCTTCTCCTGTACCATGTCTTCATTCTCTGACCATCTCCTGTACCATGTCTTCATTCTCTGACCATCTCCCGTAGTATGTCTGTAGTCTCTGACCATCTCCTGTACTATGTTTGCAGTCTCTGACCATCTCCTGTACTTTGTCTGCAGTCTCTGACCTTCTCCTGTACCATATCTTCATTCTCTGACCATCTCCTGTAGTATATCTGTAGTCTCTGACCATCTCCTTTAGTATGTCTTCATTCTCTGACCATCTCCTGTAGTATGTCTGTGGTCTCTGACCCTCTCCTGTAGTATATCTTCATTCTCTGACCATCTCCTGTAGTATATCTGTAGTCTCTGACCATCTCCTTTAGTATGTCTTCATTCTCTGACCCTCTCCTGTAGTATGTCTGTGGTCTCTGACCATCTCCTGTAATATGTTTTCATTCTCTGACCATCTCCTGTAGTATATCTGCAGTCTCTGACCATCTCCTGTAGTATGTCTGTAGTTAGTCTCTGACCATCTTCTGTACTTTGTCTGCAGTCTCTGACCTTCTCCTGTACCATGTCTTCATTCTCTGACCATCTCCTGTAGTATGTCTGTAGTCTCTGACCATCTCCTGTACCATGTCTGTAGTCTCTGACCATCTCCTGTACTATGTCTGCAGTCTCTGACCATCTGCTGTACTTTGTCTGCAGTCTCTGACCTTCTCCTGTACCATGTCTTCATTCTCTGACCATCTCCTGTACCATGTCTTCATTCTCTGACCATCTCCTGTAGTATATCTGTAGTCTCTGACCATCTCCTTTAGTATGTCTTCATTCTCTGACCATCTCCTGTAGTATGTCTGTGGTCTCTGACCCTCTCCTGTAGTATGTCTGTGGTCTCTGACCATCTCCTGTAGTATGTCTTTATTCTCTGACCATCTCCTGTAATATGTTTTCATTCTCTGACCGTCTCCTATAGTATGTCTGCAGTCTCTGACCATCTCCTGTAATATGTTTTCATTCTCTGACCATCTCCTGTAATATGTTTTCATTCTCTGACCATCTCCTGTAGTATGTCCGACACTAAATCAGTGTTTCTCAATCTTCTTTCAGTCAAACAAAATTATGGAAAGTCCTGAGGCACCCCATTCTAAAATGTAAAAACTATTCTAATTGTTTTACACAATGCAGCAACATTCACACATGTAGGACACCCAACGTTAGAGGTGATTTATTCTTCCAAAGCAAATACACTTTTACAAACTGGTACTGACTAGTATTCCAATGTTTCTCTTCTCCCTCAGTTTTTCTTCATCACTCAGCTAATGTGACCCCCACCGCTGATGCTGAGGGGCAGGGTAGGGCCATACAAGGATGCTATGCAGGCAACTGACATGCAGGCCATTGGTCGTTAGGACGTCGGCAGCTAGAAGGTTGTATGGTTGCACAGTGAAAACCTGTGGCTTTGTGTAACTAACAGGCAGGCTTTATCCATACGCTGGCTTGTATACAATTTTTAGGCATTTTGCCAAGGCACTCCTGAAGAAACCTCAAGGCACGCCAGGGTGCTTGGTCACCCTGGTTGAAAAAGGCTGCACTAAATGATATGCCCAACCATTTGGTGTATCAGGGCTGCAGTTGAGGCCGTAAAAACCTCATCAGTTGACCATCACTGGGATGCAATCTCAAAGCAAGCTGCATATCTACACAATAAATGGTGTGCATGAAGAAAAAGCTGTTCTGGTTTAATCAAAAAACGACATAGGGGTACATCAAGTTTGCGGGAGTGGTGCCAACGGCGCCCTCCCCCAACCCCCCCCCCCCCCCCTCTAGGCAGCAGGGATGCTGAACCACAGGACCGGCGGCCGCGATTGCCGCCAGGCACCCGTGATCACTCCCCATTGTGAGAGAAGGACGGTCAGCTGTTGTAAACACAGCAGAACGTTGTTCTCTCTGAAATGATCACAGAGCCCCTGTGATCCTTCTACATACAAACACAGGTCTCTATGGTCATTTCACAAGTCCCTTTCCCCACAGTTAGAAAACACCCCCTAGGCCAGTGATGGCAAACCTTGGCACCCCAGATGTTTTGGAACTACATTTCCCATGATGCTTAACTACAATGCAGAGTGTATGAGCATCATGGAAAATGTAGTTCCAAAACATCTGGGGTGCCAAGGTTTGCCATCACTGCCCTAGGCTCACACTTAACCCCTTGATCACCCCTAGGTTAACCCCTTCCCTGCCAGTGTCATTAGTATAGTAACAGTGCATATTTTTAGCACTGATTACTGTAGTAATGTCACTGGTCCACCCAAAAGTGTCAAAAATGTCAGTCAGGGGTCCGATCTGTCCGCCGCAATTGCACAGTTCCGCTAAAAATGGCATATCGCCGCCATTACTAGTAAAAAATAAATAAAAAAAAAATTACATAAATCTTTCCCCTAGTTTGTAGACGCAATAACTTTTTCGCAAACAAATCAAAGTATGCTTATTGCGACTTTTTTTTTTCCAAAAAATATGTAGCAGAATATAAAATGGCCTAAAAGGATGAAAAATTTTGATTTTTAAATTTTTTGTTTGGGGAATATCATATAGCAGAATGTGAAAAATATTGTTTTTTTTTTTTTTTCAGAATTGTCGCTCTTTTTTTGTTTATAAAAACTGCACAAGTGATCAAATACCACCAAAAGAAAGCTCTATTTGTGGGGAAAAAAGAACATTAATTTTTTTCGGGTACAGCGTCGCACGACTGCACAAGTTTCCGTTAAAGTAACGCAGGGCCGAATCACACAAAATGGCCTGGTCATTAAGGGGGCAAATACTTCCGGTCCAGAACTGGTTAAATAGACTTTAACCATTAAGGCCTCTTTCACACATACTTCAGTCCCTATCTTCATATCTGTGTGTGTTCTGCTCATTGGTAATAACAAGTTCTATGAATTTTCTGTCTATTGGTGACCTCCCCAGTCCATGGTGTGCAGGCAGTGAGGAGATGATATGCAGTAACCTCTAGAAACCAATGAGTGAACAGTAATATCATAGTTACATAGTTACATAGCTAGGTTGAAAAAATACACAAGTCCATCTGGCTCAACCATTAAAAAAAAAAAAAAAACACCAGTTATGAAAACCCAACCATACAATCCCATATACACAATCCTATACCCGCAGTTGATCCAGAGGAAGGCAAAGAAACCCAGCAAAGCATGATCCAATTTGCTACAGCAGGGGAAAATATTCCTTCCTGATCCCCCGAGAGGCAATCAGATATTCCCTGGATGAACATTACCTATAAATATTAGTACCCAGTTATATTATGTACACCTAGGAAATAATCCAGGCCTTTTTAAAGCAATCTACTGAGCTAGCCAGAACCACCTCTGGAGGGAGTCTATTCCACATTTTCACAGCTTTTACGGTGACGAAGCCTATCATGCAGTAACCTCTAGCAACCAGTCAGTGAGCGGTAATGATGTGCTGTAACCTCCAGCAACCAATCAGTGAGCGGTAATGATGTGCTGTAACCTCCAGCAACCAATCAGTGAGCGGCAATGATGTGCTGTAACCTCCAGCAACCAATCAGTGAGCGGTAATGATGTGCTGTAACCTCCAGCAAGCAATCAGTGAGTGGTAATGATGTGCTGTAACCTTCAGAAACCAATCAGTGAGCGGTAATGATGTGCTGTAACCTCCAGAAACCAATTAGTGAGCGGTAATGATGTGCTGTAACCTCCAGCAAGCAATCAGTGAGTGGTAATGATGTGCTGTAACCTTCAGAAACCAATCAGTGAGCGGTAATGATGTGCTGTAACCTCCAGCAAGCAATCAGTGAGTGGTAATGATGTGCTGTAACCTTCAGCAACCAATCAGTGAGTGGTAGTGATGTGCTGTAACCTTCAGCAACCAATCAGTGAGTGGTAGTGATGTGCTGTAACCTCCAGCAACCAATTAGTGAGCAGTCATGATGTGCATGACGGGGGGGGGGGCTGAAGATGTTTGTCCATGGTCCAATCAATAATAAATATGGTCCTCCTCCTCTACTGCATTCAAATTGCACTGCCCTTGCGATCTACAGTGGGTGTCAGTGCAATCTTAACGACGCCGCAAATGCAGGTCACATACGCAGTGTGTTTGCCTGCCGCAGATCTGATGATACAAAAGGACCATGTGATCCAGTTGCAACGTGTTCCCAAAATTGGTACATGCACGACTATGGTGTAATGCGGTGCAATCTGAGCCCATTCAGTTTAAAAACACACCGCACTGAATCTCATGTGAATTGCACATAAATTTGATTTAGTTCCTGTGTGACTCATAGCGTGAACCAAGGCTAAGGCTGGGTTTCACACCTATGCATGTGTTGTGGCCTGCCTTTGCATGGGAATGGGCTGCTGTACCGGTGGGAAATGCAGGGAAAAGGTCCCTGCAACTTTTCTAAAACCACAGTGTGATTTCCAGTGCGTGGGGGTGCCATTATGATTAAAGTGTCACTAAAATAATGAACGATATTATATTCACCTGCTCTGTGTAATGGTTTTGCACAGAGTGGCCCTGATCCTCCTCTTCTCTGTGTGCCACCATAGAAAGCTGCTTGCTATGAGGGCACACAGTGTATGCTCGCTCCCGTGCTGTGTGGGTCTATGGATGCTGTGTGGGTCTGTGTGGGTCTATAGACACAAACAGCGCTACTTGGTCCCCCCCCCCCCGACACCCCCCTCCTTTTCACCACTTGGTACCTGCTGCTGAACCCCCCCCCAGAACAAAAAATTATCTACGCCCCTGACCCCCCGACGTTTCTCAGACTTACTGTTTCCGCCGGTTCGCCCAAGAAACAGCCCACTGCGGCTGGCTGTTCCCATAGGCCAGTGATGGAGAACCTTGGCACCCCAGATGTTTTGGAACTACATTTCCCATGATGCTTTACTACACTGTAGAGTGCATGAGTATCATGGGAAATGTAGTTCTAAAACACCTGGGATGCCAAGGTTCACCATCACTGCCATAGGCGATCAGTAGATGTATAGTAGATACTCTTTGATCGCCTCTATGGCCTTGGAGGACCGGAGTGACCTCTCCAGGCTGGAAGAAAATACATTTTTTTTTTTTTTAAAGCAAAAAAAAAAAAATGTTTTTTGATCTTTTTCTTTTAAAGGGAAGGAAGAGATATAGGGTCTTTTTGACCCCAGATCTCTCCATAAAGAGGACCTGTCATCCTTATTTATATTGCAAGGTAAACTTAAAATTCTTTGTAATAGGAAAAAAAAAAAAAATTAAAGGGACAGTAAAAAAATTAAAATAAAAAGTAAAATAAATTTGAAAAAAAAAAAAAACGCCCCCATGCCTTTGCGCTCGTGCACAGAATCAAACGCATACATAAACGGTATTAGCACCACACACGTGTGAGGTATCGCCGCGAACGTTAGAGTGAGAGCAATAATTATAGAGCTAGACCTCCTCTGTAATTCGTTTAAAGTGTCACGTTTGTAGAACGCGTGACATGTTAGGAATATAGTTACTTATCATAACATCATCTTTCACATTTTACAAAAAAAAAAAAATTTGGGTAAGTATTGTGTTTTTTTTTTTTTTAAATCATTAATGTGTATTTTTTTCAAAAAAATAGCGTTTGTAAAACTGCTGAGCAAATACTGACGTGACATAAAAAATTGCAACGATTGCCATTTTATTCCCTAGGGTCTCTTCTAAAAAAAAAAAATGTATAATGTTTAGGGGTTATAAGTAATTTTCAACAAAGAAATTACTGATTTAAACTTATAAACAAAAAGTGCCAGACAAAAACCTGGTCTTCAAGTGTCAAACATTCAACATTTTGGATTCGGCTTCATTTTCAGTTGCAGGGACAACGGTCACTATGACCATGTGATTTGTGTAGGACCAAGCTGCATCCACAACTTTAGTAGAGTAGAGTGGCTTCTTCTCTCTGTGTCCCCGGCTGGATACATTTCCTGTACGTGTGTCGCAGGGAAAGGAATTGAGGGAAAATCTACAGCTGGGACGAATTATATTTTATTTATGACTGCAAAAGAAAATCCAACGCATTTCGAGGTTGTAAAAGTCTCCCTTCTTCAGGGCTGGAAGAGATCCGGGAAATTAAATCTGGACTAAACAAAAATACAGTATCAGGAGCACGGGTGACATTTATTGCTGATACTCCCAACAGAAGCTATTGGTCTTGCTCTACTTCTGATTCCAAACTAGAGCAATGTATTGGGTACCATTGGGTAGACCCAAGGTATTAAATGGGACTATCAGCAGTACCATACCTTGTATTATGGTCCTGTCCAGATTTCATTCTCTGGTAACCCACCTGCAAACATACTAACAGGGGATCTAATCTTCCTCTAGCGTGTTGCTGGTAGAGTTCCTCTTTCACTTCCTGTCTGGTGAAAAAGAAAGATATTGCCTTGAGTTAGACGTTAAACCATAGTCTGTGGGCACTAGGAGCTACAGTATCTCACAAAAGTGAGTACACCCCTCACATTTTTGTAAATATTTTATTCTATCTTTTCATGTGACAACACTGAAGAAATGACACTTTGCTACAATGTAAAGTAGTGAGTGTACAGCTTGTATAACAGTGTAAATTTGCTGTCCCCTCAAAATAATTCAACACACAGCCATTAATGTCTAAACCGCTGGCAACAAAAGTGAGTACACCCCTAAGTGGAAATGTCCAAATTGGGCCCAAAGTGTCAATATTTTGTGTGGCCACCATTATTTTCCAGCACTGCATTAACCCTCTTGGGCATGGAGTTCACCAGAGCTTCACAGGTTGCCACTGGAGTCCTCTTCCCCTCCTCCATGATGACATCACAGAGCTGGTGGATGTTAGAGACCTTGCGCTCCTCCACCTTCCATTTGAGGATGCCCCACAGATGCTCAATAGGGTTTAGGTCTGGAGACATGCTTGGCCAGTCCATCACCTTTACCCTCAGCTTCTTTAGCAAGGCAGTGGTCATCTTGGAGGTGTGTTTGGGGTCGTTATCATGTTGGAATACTATCATTGGGTGGAAGACACCCGCTCTTGTTCATGATCCCCGGTGTTGTTAGTGGAAATATATAACCTCTTGCTCCTCTCTTATCTACTACTCCTTATATATCTAGCGCAACTTTGATCAATTATCACTAATTATTCTTGTTATATCATGTTACATCATATTCAATTTGACATCTGGCTATATTATGCTCCAGTCTGTCATGTATCTGGGTTAAAGATTGACAGTTTTTCCTCCTGGCCTGCCATCTCCCGGGGTTGCGATGCATGCTTTGATGCACCCTCCCCCTCCCCGTCTCTGTTATCATCCGGGTTGGTGGGGGGGTGTGGTCATAATCTGCATCGGCGCCATGTCTAGTTCGTCCCTCCCGCGATCATGGTATCGCGTTACTGGGGCAACCCTTCCTGTCCACTCTGACGCTGGGCTGGTCAGGTGTGTCTCATTCCGGGCGCAGCGCGCCGGATATGAGATCATACCTCTTCGACCATATAATCAGCGTCTACATGGCGTTGGCGGGACTCCACCTTGGTCAGCACAGCGGGGAGATTGAGTCGAGAGAGACCAGGACACTATTTCCTCTACTCCTTTTCACGGGTTGGTCTGAGCTGGCTTTACTTGTTCATTTTGTTTACTACTCCTTTCAACAGTCGGTAATATGTCTTCTGTTACACTCTTATTTTCTTTAGTTTGGTGTTTTCACGCATGGGGTATTTGACTGACCTAATCCTTTTTCCTCTTCTTTGATGGCAACCCTTTTATTACCACCTCGTCACCTTATTTTCCACTTCCCTCTCACTCTTGACACTGTGGGCATTTATTTGCAGATGGTATCCCTTTTTCGGACCTCATACATGATCACAATCTCTTGTTCACTTGGTGAAATACCTTACAATATGATGAATATCCAGTAAATTAATTACATTTTTCAACTGAATTTTTTTCAGAATATTATAGTCACGTTTTGGTCTTCCTAATTTTGCTCAATCATGCGATGTCCCTTCTTCTGTGATCCCTCCATCTCTTCCTCCTCGTGTCCTGGCTTTGGGGATTATACCCGCCTCAGCCCCGGGTTAGACATTCGCCAATTATTGGGGGGCTAACTTTGTTTCTCCTTTAGAATCTAGTTGACCCTAGTAAGTAGCTGAACTTTGTGTATACATTTATCCTTTGGAGCAAGACGTCATATTCCCTATATATAATTAATATGTGTATGTTTCAATGTTGGTTTATAGATCATAATTTTATTCGGCTCCTGATGAGTGGCCGTGAGCCACGAAACGCGTAGAGCCTAGAAGATATGAAGCCAGATCAATTGAAGACTGATTACATGTTGTTTATATATATAATGTGCTGACCCAAATGTTATTCATTTATTGAATTTATGGAAAATGTATTTATATGAATTTATGTATTGCATGTACAGTTCTTGATCTGTGTATGTCTTTTTTATATTATTGTACCCTCTATGAAACACTCATTAAATAATATATACCAATATTTTTGATATTCTATATCGTTATCGATATTCACTAACATGACTGACCTCATTTAAAGTCCCAACGCCCCCTATTGCTCCCCCTAATTCCTCCTATTTTCATATGTATATCAGGGATGGAGGTCTAGTCATTTTTACACCACAAGATCATGTCCCTTTTTTATCCTACTTTGCTACAATGTAAAGTAGTGAGTGTACAGCTTGTATAACAGTGTAAATTTGCTGTCCCCTCAAAATAAATCAACACACAGCCATTAATGTCTACACCGCTGGCAACAAAAGTGAGTACACCCCTAAGTGAAAATGTCCAAATTGGGCCCAAAGTGTCAATATTTTGTGTGGCCACCATTCTTTTTCAGAACTGCCTTAACCCTCTTGGGCATGGAGTTCACCAGAGCTTCACAGGTTGCCACTGGAGTCCCCTTCCACTCCTCCATGAGAATGTCACTGAGCTGGTGCATGTTAGAGACCTTGCGCTCCTCCACCTTCCATTTGAGGATGCCCCACAGATGCTCAATAGGGTTTAGGTCTGGAGACATGCATGGCCAGTCCATCACCTTTACCCTCAGCTTCTTTAGCAAGGCAGTGGTCATCTTGGAGGTGTGTTTGGGGTCGTTATCATGTTGGAATACTGCCCTGCGGCCCAGTCTCCGAAGGGAGGGGATCATGCTCTGCTTCAGTATGTCACAGTACATGTTGGCATTCATGGTTCCCTAAATGAACTGTAGCTCCCCAGTGCTGGCAGCACTCATGCAGCCCCAGACCACGACACTCCCACCACCATGCTTGACTGTAGGCAAGACACACTTGTCTTTGTACTCCTCACCTGTTTGCCGCCACACACGTTTGACACCATCTGAACCAAATAAGTTTATCTTGGTCTCATCACACCACAGGACATGGATCCAGTAATCTGTGTCCTTAGTCTGCTTGTCTTCAGCAAACTGTTTGCGGATTTTCTTGTGCATCATCTTTAGAAGAGGCTTCCTTCTAGGACGACAGCCATGCAGATCAATTTGATGCAGTGTGCGGTGTATAGTCTGAGCACTAACAGGCTGACCCCCCACCCCTTTAACCTCTGCAGCAATGCTGGCAGCACTCATACGTCTACTTCCCAAAGACAACCTCTGGATATGACTCTGAGCACGTGCACTCAACTTCTTTGGTCGACCATGGCGAGGCCTGTTCTGAGTGAAACCTGTCCTTTTAAACCGCTGTATGGTCTTGGCCACTGTGCTGCAGTTCAGTTTCAGGGTCTTGGCAATCTTCTTATAGCCTAGCCCTAGGCCATATTTCTGTAGAACAACAATTCTTTTTTTCAGATCCTCAGAGAGTTCTTTGCCATAAGGTGCCATGTTGAACTTCCAGTGACCAGTATGAGAGAGTGAGAGCGATAACACCAAATTTAACACACCTTCTCCCATTCACACCTGAGACCTTGTAACACTAACGAGTCACATGACACTGGAGCGGGAAAATGGCTAATTGGGCCCAATTTGGACATTTTCACTTAGGGGTGTACTCACTTTTGTTCCCAGCAGTTTAGACATTTATGGCTGTGTGTTGAGTTATTTTGAGGGGACAGCAAATTCACACTGTTATACAAGCTGTACACTCACTACTTTACATTGTAGCAAAGTGTCATTTCTTCAGTGTTGTCACATGAAAAGATATAATAAAATATTTACAAAAATGTGAGGGGTGTACTCACTTTTGTTAGATACTGTATTTCACACTGTCCTCCTTGTATGGTACAATTCACAATCCTCCATAGACGGGAAAGACACATTTTTCAAAAGCCATTTGTGCAAATTTAGCTTGTGATAAACTGGCCAACAATTTGATGGATCCCACTAAAGCCATCTTTAACGCGGGCAAAAGGGACCGCCAGGCCTAGTCATTGATGGGGGTGCTGGTAATTAATTGGATGTTATATCTCCAGCTTGTGCAGTGATTGGCCAGCTTGGTATGGTAAATCTTTTCTCGGGAGAGTGCCTGTCAGTCTGGGCACAGTGACGCCAACCCCTCTCCCTCATCATGTCCAACAGGCCACAGACCATTGGCCCACTGAAGAACTTCTTCTCTGGACGGTTCAGCGGAGTGTGCTTAGTAGGGCTGCTGAATATAATCGCCGAATCGATGCATCGCGATGCGACCCTTCGCGATTCTGCATCGATTCGGGGTGCCTGCAAAATCGATTACCTAATGACGTAATTTCCAAGAGGCTTCCGTGGCCTGGATGACACGGCCCGGGAGAGGGCCAAGCTACAGATAGAACTGGGCAAGATACGGGGGGACTACGAGCAGCTCCAGAGCAGGTGAGTGCCGGGGGGAGGGGGCTCTATTCACACACACTGCCCTCCATTCATTAACAGCAACCAGGCGATTTAAAAAGGGAAGAGTCCGGCCTGATCCAATGAGAGGTGATGGTGACTGTCACATGGCTACATTACTGAGCCCTATCACAGTGCCAGTCACCCGCCTCACTGGGGGGAGATGTATGCAGCGCTTCGTTATTGTCTGCCAACCGGATCTATACCCCCCAAAATCACTGGGCAGCCCTCATCTAAATGCTCTATTACCCCCCCCCCATATCACTGGTCAGCCTTCATCTAAATGCTCTATTACCCCCCCCCCCTTTCATTGATGTTGACCTGCATTCTATCTAAGTTGCTACCAAAAGACTCAGCAATGACTTGGTAAAGTGATACTAAAGGGTATTATTATTTTTTTCTATAAAATAAAAAAGCTATCATACTTACCTTCTGGCCGTCTCTTGTACCATGTCTGCAGTCTCTGACCCTCTCCTGTAGTGTATCTGCAGTCTCTGACCCTCTCCTGTAGTGTGTCTGCAGTCTCTGACCCTCTCCTGTAGTGTGTCTGCAGTCTCTGACCCTCTCCTGTAGTGTATCTGCAGTCTCTGACCCTCTCCTGTAGTGTGTCTGCAGTCTCTGACCCTCTCCTGTAGTGTATCTACAGTCTCTGACCCTTTCCTGTAGTGTATCTGCAGTCTCTGACCCTCTCCTGTAGTGTGTCTACAGTCTCTGACCCTTTCCTGTAGTGTATCTGCAGTCTCTGACCCTCTCCTGTAGTGTGTCTGCAGTCTCTGACCCTCTCCTGTAGTGTATCTGCAGTCTCTGACCCTCTCCTGTAGTGTATCTGCAGTCTCTGACCCTCTCCTGTAGTGTATCTGCAGTCTCTGACCCTTTCCTGTAGTGTGTCTGCAGTCTCCGACCCTCTCTGTAGTGTATCTGCAGTCTCTGACCTTTTCCTGTAGTGTATCTGCAGTCTCTGACCCTCTCCTGTAGTGTATCTGCAATCCCTGACCCTCTCCTGTAGTGTATCTGCAGTCTCTGACCCTCTCCTGTAGTGTATCTGCAGTCTCTGACCCTCTCCTGTAGTGTATCTGCAGTCTCTGACCTTCTCCTGTAGTGTGTCTGCAGTCTCTGACCCTCTCCTGTAGTGTATCCGAAACTGTTGTAGTGAAAACCGTTGGGCAGTGGGCTGGGCATGGGCAGTGGGCTGGGCACGGGCAGTAATCGTGATGCATCGTGATGCATCACGGAATCGAATCGTATCGAATCGCGACCCTAATAATCGTAACCGCATCGAATCGTGAGGTAAGTGAAGATGCGCAGCCCTAGTGCTTAGTGTTCGCCTGACATCCTCTGGACACAAAGGTGAGACTGCTGGTGGGGATGTATTGTGTAATGATGAAGGTAGTATGGGGGAGGGGTCCTGTGAAATGATGGGGGGGTAAGGAAATGCTAAGCAACGACAACCCACATTGCCTGTGTGCACAGCTTCAATCCAGCAGGCGAGTCAGATGAATAATAAAGAGCAGGGGGGTCTTCTTAGCTGTAGACATGCAGATGTCAGTTGCCTATGGCTGTCAGGGAGACATCTGATTGTATATGGCCTATGGTAGATCCACTTTCAGAATGTTGTAAAAGATTAAATTTGGCGATTCATTTCCTTAACCTTCCTAGTGGTATTCCCGAGTGTGGCTCGGGGTTAAATTTCAGTGCCAAAAGCGGTAACCCCAAGCCACACTCGGGGTACCGCTAGGAAGATTGCTGGATCCTGCTGGATCCTGGTAGAGGGGTTACTTACCATGTCACCGGGATCCAGCGATGTATCCCGGCGCTGTGTGGCGGCGGATCTTCCTCCCGATCCTCTGTGTGCCCCGGCTTCCGTCTCCTGCGACGTGACGTTTGCAGGGGGGTGGAACCGGCGGCAAATTCAAATGTAAAACACACCAAACACACTGATACCATTCAAAATAAAACAAATTCACATTAGTTTGCCCCCCCCCCCCCCCAGTGCCCTTTCCTGCAGTTTTACTGTACTTTTCATGTATATATATATATATATATATATATATATATATGTATATATATGTATACATACATACATTACTTTAACTTATTTATAGTTTTGTATTATATTATAATTTATGATTTTGTGTTTTCAAACTTTATCATACCCGAGATGTTATAAAGAAGAACGCACAGTAAAAAAAAAATCATATGTAAATAGTTGGTTTGGGCTGCTCATTCTTAAGAATTACATGCAAAATAATGGTACCGCTCTCAGCACCTAAAATCCGAAAGAATCATACCGCCAGGGAGGTTAACCAAAGGGGAGCCATAGATGAGTTGATGACAAGAGATTCAGCCTGTTGAAAAGATTCCTTATGGGTGGGGCAGGTTCTCCTCTCCTCTTTCCAGAAGAGGAAATACAGCAATACAGCTTATGCTCTACTGGCACCATCAGAGAAAATGATCGTGGGTCCTGGCACTGCAATCATCCATTCAGTTACTGGCAAATTTGTCTTCACCCATCTATCTCTATAGCAGCCATTCTCAACCAGAGTTCTGCAGAATCCTTGGCGTCTTTCAGAAAGGGGTTTTTTGAGTGATGACTGATTGGCGTCTCATTTCATGGTGCCTGCACTGTTCTGGGGCCAATGCCACTTGGCAGGTCACCAGTGATCTTTTCGTCTGAAGGGGCCTCATTATGACAACCACTGTAAGGGGTGCATTCTTCCTACTAGCCACCAATGTAAGAAGCATTCTTCCTACTGACTACCACTGTAAGGGGTATTCAACCCAATGGCCACCAATGTAAGGAGCATTCTTCCTACTGATCGCCAATGTAAGGGGTATTCTTCCCACTGACCACCAATGTAAGGGGCATTATTTCCACTGATCACCAATATAAGGGACAGTCTTCCCACTAATCACCAATGATAATATTCCCTCTAACTGCCAATGTAAGGGGCATTTTCCATAATGACCACCAATGTAGGAAATGTAAGGAGTATGCTTCCCACTGACCACCAATAAAAGGGACATTCTTCCCACTGACGGCTAATAAAAGGGACACTCTTCCCACTGACCACCAATGTAAGGGGCAGTCTTCTCACTGACCCCCAATGCAAGAGGTATTCTTCCTAATGACCACCAATAAAAGGGACATTCTTCCAACTGACCACCACAAAAGGGACACTCTTCCCACTGATCACCAATAAAAGGGACAATCTTCCCACTGACCACCAATGTAAGGGACATTCTTCCCATTGACCCCCAATACAAGGGGCTCTCTTCCCACTGATCACCAATGTAAGAAGCATTCTTCCCACTGACCACTAATGAAAGATACACTCTTCCCACTGACCACCAATGTAATGGGCATTCTTCCCTCTGATCACCAATAAAAGGGGCACTCTTCCTATTGACCACCAATGTAAGGGACATTCTTCTCACTGACCACCAATGTAAGGGACAGTCTTCCCACCAATCACCAATGTAAGGGACATTCTTTACACTGGCCCCAATGTAAGGAACATTCTTTTTACTGACCACCAGTGTAAGGGGCATTTCCCCAATGACCCGGATGGACTAATCTTAGCAGGGGTGCCCTGAGACCTTAAAACCAATATAAGGTTTCCTCTGGAATAAATTGATTGTGAAAGTCTGATCTAAAGTAATGGGCTGCTAGTAACACAACAATACGTATAACCCTAGTCCTCTTATTGGAGGCTTCTTCTGTCATTTCATCCTGATACGTCAGGATCAGACTACGTGGAATTGAGCCAATTAGTTTATAAGCATATGAGGTGCTGGCGGGGTGTGACCGCATGTTACTACTGATATACTGAATGGTCATATGAGCCATAGAGGGCTGTGATTCTTCGGAAATGTACGTTATGCTGGGAATATATCCTGAGAATCCTTCCTGTGACTTCCTCCTGGCCTCTTGCAGCATGACCTCTTGTACTTCTATGTCTGTGCAATCCGTTTCTGTCCTGTGCTCAGTGCAGACATTTTTAAAGCGGAAGGGAGAAGAGGAAGAAATAATCCAAACCCGTGTTTGAATAAGGACTCTGCAGGGTATAATCTGGATCAAAAATGGACCCCCAGCAGAAATGTAGTTAGTTTAGAAATACTGCAACTCCTATGAAATGTAGTGTTTATGGTTGCATATTGTCAATTTTCATTGCCAGTATTTTATCTTACCCCTAACTGTATCCCAGAACCCCAAGCATACATCTGTCCTTTAACCACAACCTAACCCCAACTCTAAACCGAAACCCCAATTTAACACCTAACTACACGTGTCAAACACAAGGCCTGCGGGCTAAATCAGGCCCATCAGGCCATTTTATGTGGCACTTGCACCTCTCATGCAGCTGTGGAACCCACCTTGTTTCCGCCCCCACCTTGGCTTAGCAGTCAGGAGCAGAGAACGCTTCCTCCAGATCCTGCGCTTCTCCATGCAACTGTAGACAGGCTCAATGGCGGCTGGTGCTCCATGGGCCTGGGGGGGAACGGCAGACGGACCAAACCATACCCCCCCCCGGACCACACCAGCCTGCACACCATACCCCCCGGTCGCCGGCTCACTCACCCGGGACATGTGGAGGGCAGTCGGCAGTCAGCAGCAGCAGCGGCGGCTTACCCCTCGGTCTCCTGCGTCTCCTCCCTCCTCCTCGGCCAATGGCATGGCTTCTCCTTTCGGCCAATCAGGAAACGGGTCTCAGGACCCGCTTCCTGATTGGCCAGGAGAAGAATCTGTGTGACAATAGCGAATATTTATTCGCTATTGTAACACAACCGGTGGGCTCAGGGCGCAGTGCTCTGCGCCCGAAGCCCACCCGTTTTTGAAGCCTAGTAGAGCCTCTGGCTCTAATCACGTGCTTCAAAAAAAAAAAAAAAAACCCCTTGGGAATCCATGCATCCGGCGCCCTGCATGTAGATTAGAGGGCCAGACGCATGGATGGGGGGGCAGTACCCCTGCGCCCCCAATGGACGAGCCACCCCTGGACAGGCCCATCTCTGCCCCCACCTTGTCTCAGCAGTCAGCAGCAGAGAGGAGGACAGAACTAATTTTATACATTCAGCACCTTTCTGTACAGCCACAGCACCCCCTCTTCTCCGCCTCCCCTAGAATCAGCATTTAGCAGACTTTGGCAGCTGACTCAAGCACTCCTCCTGTTCTCCTCCAGACCCTGCAGTTTCTGCTTCCCAGCGCCAACCCCAGCTGTACATGGTAATGGGGGGTGCAATGCGATTTAAAGGAGAGTGGGGGACTCTTGACTTGCGAGGGTGGGGGGAGGGGGACTCTTGACATCTGATGTAAGGCGGGTGGGGTCCTCTGGACAACTAGTCTTACAAATGTAATTGCCACATGGAGAGCAACCATAATGCTGATGCAGCCCAAGATGAAATTGAGTTTGACACCCCTGCTCAACTATATCCCTAAACCCCAACCTTACCTCCATCTCTATCCCTTAACCCCAAAACTAACCCAATACCCCAACGTAATGCCTAACGCTATCCCTAAACTATAACCCTTCCATCTCTATCCCCAAACTCCAACACTAACCCTAAACCCAAACTTAACACTATCCCTAAACTAGAAACCACCCTATCTCTATCCCCAAACTCCAACACTAACCCTAAACCCCAACCTAATACCTAACGCTATCCCTAAACTATAAACCTCCTTATCTCTATCCCCAAACTCCAACACTAACCCAATACCCCAACCTAATACCTAACACTATCCCTAAACTATAACCCCCCATCTCTACCCCTAACTCCAGCACTAACCCTAAACCCCAACCTAATACCTAACACTATCCCTAAACTATAACCCCCCCATCTCTATCCCCAAACTCCAGCACTAACCCTAAGCCACAACCTAATACCTAATGCTATCCCTAACGATAAACCACCCTGTCTCTATCTCTAAACCACAAACTCTAACCCTAAACCCCTAACTCTAAATCTAACCCTAAACCCCAACCTAATACCTAAGGCAGTCTCTAAACTCTAAACCCGCCTATCTCTATCCCTAGACCCCTAACTCTAACCCTAAACCCCAACCTAATAGCTAACACTATCCCCAAACTATAAACCACCCTATCGCTATCCCCAAACCCAAACCTTACTTCATAAACCTTACCATAGCCCCTAAATGTTACCAAAAATATAACTCCTAAATGTAATCCTATACCCCAACCTAGCCCCCTTACTGTTATCCTATACCCCAACCTAGCCCCCTTACTGTTATCCTATACCCCATCCTAACCCCTAAATGTAATCCTATACCCCAAACTATCCCTAAATGTAATCCTATACCCCAACCTAACCATAAATGTAATCCTATACCCCATCCTAACCCCTAAATGTAATCCTATACCCCAAACTATCCCTAAATGTAATCCTATACCCCAACCTAACCATAAATGTAATCCTATACCCCAACCTAGCCCCCTTACTGTTATCCTATACCCCATCCTAACCCCTAAATGTAATCCTATACCCCAAACTATCCCTAAATGTAATCCTATACCCCAACCTAACCATAAATGTAATCCTATACCCCATCCTAACCCCTAAATGTAATCCTATACCCCAAACTATCCCTAAATGTAATCCTATACCCCAACCTAACCATAAATGTAATCCTATACCCCAACCTAGCCCCGTAATTGTAAACCTATACCCCAAACTAACCCCTAAATGTAATCCTATACCCCAACCTAACCCCCTAACTATAAACCTTTACCCCAAACTAACCCCTAAATGTAATCCTATACCCCAACATAACCCTCTAACTATAATCCTAAACCCAAGCCTAACTCCTAACTGTAATCCTATACCCCAATTTAACCCTCTAACTCAGTGGTTCTTAACCTGGGTTCGATCGAACCCCAGGGGTTCGGTGGGTCAGTCTCGAGGGTTCGGCACACCCTCCGCTACTACCACTTAGCTGTCAGGGACTATTTCTCCAGTTTCGGGCATGTCCTTCCGCTCCCGCTCTGCGCCGTCATCATGGAAATACATAACATCCCCACAGTACAGAGCCCGGTCCTGGCAGAGTGATTCACATTCACGGCCGGATTAAGGTAGGGGCTATTGGAGCTGCAGCTCCAGGCCCCTACCACTATTTAGGCCCAATGTAAAGTCAGCAGGGAGGCTACATTTTACATCAGCCCAGACACAACAGAAAATCATAATCCCTGTCAGCATCACCCCCCCCCCCCCCCGAAAGGACACTGCCTCCGTGACTCCAATGCTTACGTGCACTAGGCTACTATGCAGCGCAGTGTGTCGAGGCTGCGCGCTCTTCCCCTACACTTTGGCGGAGCTTCATCCCGGGCGCGACGTGACGTCATCCAGAGACCGGCCTGGACGTTGGTAAAGTGCAGTGGCCGTCGCTGTGGCGGGGGGAAGGAAGGAAGGTCTGGGTCCTGAGACTGGAAGCAGATACTGGCACTGTCTGGGCTTTGGCGCTTAATTGTAAAGCTTCAAGGTAAGCTATATGAAATTAATATGTGAACTGCAGAATTGGCTAATCTGAAATGTAACTAGTTTGGGAGGGGTGGTGGAAGATGGTGGTCTAGTGGGGGGGAGTGGTGGTGGTCTAGTGATGAGGCCTACCCACTAGGCACCTAGCAGTGCCCACCATGCAGCTCATCAATGTCACTCTTCAGTCCTGCCTATCAGTGCCCCTCATCAGTGCCACCTATCAGTGCAGCTCATCAGTGCCACCTATCGGTGCCCATCAGTGTAGCTCACCAGTCCCACCTATCAGTGCAGCTCATTGGTGCCACCTATTAATGCCCCATTCAGTGCTCATCAGTGCAGCTCACCAGTGCTGTCTATCAGTGCAGCTCATCACCTATCTGTGCCCATCAGTGCCCATCAGTGCAGCTCACCAGTTCCACCCATCAGTGCAGCTCATCAGTCCTGCCTATCACTGATTTGCAGTAAATATTCATTATTATGTTTTTGTGTGAAAATCATGTTTTAATGGTTTTGTTCTTTGTTCTTAATGGTTTTGTTCATTTTGTGCACCTATGTATAAATAAATACCTAAAATAATATATACCTATGTTTTGAATTTGAAAAAATCATATTTTATTTTTCCAATTAAGAAGGGTTCGGTGAATGCGCATATGAAACTGGTGGGGTTCAGTACCTCCAACAAGGTTAAGAACCACTGCTCTAACTGTGATCCTTTACCCCAACCTAACCCCTAACTGTAATCCTATACCCCGACCTAACCCTCCAACTGTAATCCTATACCCCGACCTAACCAGTAAATGTAATCCTATACCCCAACCTAACCCCAAAATGTAATCTTATACCCCAACCTAACCATTATAGGTAATCCCAAAGCCCAAACTAACATCTCATTTTAAAATTCTATTGGCCGGCAAAATGCTATAAAAAAATTGTGCAAACAAATGTGCTAGGAAGCACCTGAGGTTAATCTTATTTTTTGTTTAATAGCAGCTCTGAAGTAGGATTGTTCTCCAGTGGAAGAAAGCAAGGAGATAAACAGATTCTATGTATCATTGATTGTTTAAACCTTCATAATAAATACTATAAGAGCCCATTCAGACTGGCGCGACTTGTCAGCCTGACAAGTCGCGCTCGGTCGCGGTCCATTGAGTAGTAGAGGACCCGTTCTAATAGGAGTGACACAAGTCGCTCCGACTTAGAAAAAGGGTCCTGTACTACTTTGGGGCGACCTCGAAACGACTTGCATAGACTTCCATTATGTGAAGTCTCCGCAAGTCGCGCCGAAGTCGCGGTGCACAGCGGTGCACGCGACTTCACAGGTCGCCCCCCAAAGTCGTGTCGCGCTAGTCTGAACGGGCTCTTAGTGTATGTTTTTTTTGAAGACAAAGACACTGCAGCCTTATGTTGTGTTATATTGGATAGGAGAAGGTCTGTAAATGAAGCTGCTGATAAAGTGCAGCAGGCTCCGTAGTCTGCATGTGTGTTCTTTGCACAGAAGAGAATACAAGGCCTGAGCTCTTACAGAATCTCCTACTTCCTCTTTGCTCAGAAATCTCTCGGCTAATGTCACATGTAACCTGCGAATCTTCTGTGACCGCAAGCATTTTTTCTTTCACATCAGGCAAATTCCTGTGCATTGTTGTCTTCTGCTGAAAGACTCATCATCATTCTATAAATCAGATGTGCCCAAGAGGAATTCCCCCAAAACCACATTAACTTACTATTCTATACTTTCTGCTCCTATTCAGATTTTCCATCCTACATTAATCATCCCCTCAGTCCATATCTTTGGAGATCTGTCCCTGGCATTAAGTAGGACAAAGTGAATGGGAAGGGCTACGACCCTCTAAGATTTTTATTGTTGTCTTCTGGTTTTAGTACTTTGGAGAAGTGTTAGAACTGTCCAGCTGTCCTCACTGGCAAAATTCTCCTAAATTTCCTGTGCTAGTGACACCTTATTCATTAAGAATTGTGAAAGGTTTGGGAATTTGGGCGAGATAACACAGGAAGTGGGGTAAATCTTCTTAATGTGGACACAGACAGCTATAAAACCTGTTGACATCTGCATGAATGCGAAATATTTTGGTGCAGCAAAGTGGAATGATAGTCTGCAACATTCTGTCTTGGTCTGGTCTTGGTTTTCTCTTGGCCTAGGTATTGGTATGGTCTTGATCTGGCCTTGGTCTTGGTCTGGCCTTGGTTTGATCTTGGTTTTGGTATAGTGTTGATATAGTCTCGGTTTGGTTTGGTCTTGGTCTGGTATTAGTTTAGTCTTGGTATGGTGCTGGTATAGTCTTGGTTTGGTTTTGGTCTGGGTCTTTATTTATTTATTGGTTTGGTGTTGGTATAGTCTTGGTCTGGCCTTGGTTTGGTCTTGGTATGGTGTTGGTATAGTCTTGGTTTGGTTTGGTCTTAGTTTGGTTTTGGTCTGAGTTTTGGCATGGTACTGGTCTGGCTTTAGTTTAGTCTTGTATTTGTATGGTGTTGGTATGGTCTGGTCTTGGTATGGTTTTGTTTTTTTCTGTTCTTGGTTTGTCCTTGGTCTGGGTCTTGGTATGGTCTTGGTCTTTTTCTGGGTCTTATCCTTGGCTTGGCCTTGGTCTGGTCTTGGTTATGGTCTGGTCTTGGTATGGGTCTTGGTGTGGTCTTGATCTGGCCTTGGTCTGGTCTTGGTTTCATCTTGGTCTGGTTCTTGGTATTGTCTTGGTCTTGCCTTGGTCTTGGTCTGGCTTTGGTTTGGTCTTGGTATGGTGTTTGTATGGGCTTGGTCTGGTCATGGTTTGACCGTGGTATGGTTTTGTTTTGTTCTGTTTGTGGTTTGTCCTTGGTCTGGGTCTTCGTATGGTTTTGGCATGGTCTTGGTCTTCTTCTGGGTCTTGGCTTAGCCTTGGTCTGGTCTTGGTATGGTGTTGGTATAATCTTGGTTTGGTTTGATCTTGGTCTGATTATTGGTATGGTCTTGGTCTAGCTTTGCTTTTGTCTTGGTATGGTGTTTGTATGGGCTTGGACTGGTTGTGGTTTGGTCGTGGTATGGTTTTGTTTTGTTCAGTTTTTGGTTTGTCCTTGATCTGGGTCTTTGTATGGCCTTGGTATGGTCTCGGTCTTTTTCTGGGTCTTGGTCTTGGCTTAGCCTTGGTCTCGTCTTGGTATGGCCTTGGTCTGGTCTTGGTCATGGTCTGGTCTTGGATTGGTCTGGATCTTCATCTGTGCTGCAGCGTTATGAAGGCGATACACAGAATCTGATTATATACCTAAATTTTTTCCACTCAAACACAATCCTACTTCAGAGCTTCTGTAAACAAAAACAAACAAAATTAGCCTGTCATATGCACTAAGTGCAAATATTAGCACTCATTTTTATAGTATTTTACTGGTTACCAGCTTTATACATTTTCTACTGCTGGTTACTCAGCAACAACAGCATGAATATGGCATTGCAAGATTAGCTCATTCATGTGTTAGCTATCCCGCAGCCTGATTTATAGATGATAATGATTTAACCCTCGTAGGCTTGTATGCGGCTGTGTTGGGATGCAGCTCCAGTGTCTGGGGCGGCCCCATACAAGTAAAGTCCCTGGCCAGTGATGAAAAAGAGTTCCTGCCCAAAGTAAAGAGTGCATAGGACATGGCATAAGTAGGAAGCTGGGATAATGGGGTGTTAGTGCAGCTCAGTATGGGGGGAGGAAGGGGAGGGAGTTAAAGGATAGTATGGTAACAGTTGTCCTTTAAAGCTAATCCCTGATCAGAAAGAAGTTTCACACAAATATATTCCTCAATAGCCAAAAAGGATATAAATCCAACTCGAATGCAACAAGTACCTTTACAAATCCAGATAGTACCTTGTAAAAGTAGCAGTGGCATCATCACTGTGCTGTACAAAGCCTGTGTAGAGAGCAGAGATGTGGGAGGGACCAAAAAGCCCCCACCCACTACAGACTGCCTGCAGAAAACTACAGGAGACAGATACCAAACCAGTCAACCTGCAAAAGGAGCGGGAGCAGAGCTGTGGGAGGGGCTCAGCAGCCTCCACCCACTACAGGCTGCCTGCAGAAAACTACAGGAGGGGGCGGAGACAAGCCCAGTCACCCTGCACAAGGTGAGGGAGCAGAGCTGTGGGAGGGGCCAAGTAGGCCCTACCCACTACAGGCCGTCTGCAGAAAACTACAGGAGGGGGCGGACACAAGACCAGTCACCCTGCACAAGGAGAGGGAGCAGAGCTGGCTCCACCCACTACAGGCTGCCTACAGAAAGCTACAGGAGGGGGCGGAGACAACACCAGCCACCCTGCACAAGTAGAGTGAGCAAAGCTGTGGGAGGGGCCCATCAGGCTCCACCTACTACAGGCTGCATGCAGTAAACTACAGGAGGAACGGAGACAAGACCAGTCGCCCTGCACAAGGAGAGGGAGCAGAGCTGTGGGAGGGGCCCAGCAGGCTCCACCCACTACAGGCTGCCTACAGAAAACTATAGGAGGGGCGGAGACAACACCAGCCACCCTGCACAAGTAGAGTGAGCAAAGCTGTGGGAGGGGCCCAGCAGGCTCCACCTACTACAGGCTGCATGCAGTAAACTACAGGAGGAACGGAGACAAGACCAGTCGCCCTGCACAAGGAGAGGGAGCAGAGCTGTGGGAGGGGCCCAGCAGGCTCCACCCACTACAGGCTGCCTGCAGAAAACTATAGGAGGGGCGGAGACAAGACCAGTCACCCTGCACAAGAAGAGGGAGCAGAGCTGGCTCCATCCACTACAGGCTGCCTGCAGAAAACGACAGGAGGAGGCGGAGACCAGACCAGTCATCCTGCACAAGGAGAGGGAGCAGAGGTGTGGGAGGGGCCCAGTAGGCTCCACCCACTAAAGGCTGTCTGCAGAAAACTACAGGAGGGGGCGGAGACAAGACCAGTCCCCCTGCACTAGGAGAGGGGGAAGCAGTGACCGGTCTTTATTACAGGAAGTCTCACACTGGATTACTGCACAGATCTGGAAGAAATACACAAAGATCACCGAGATTCAAGAAGAATACACATGATCCTTGTATTTTGACTGCATTTAGCTGGAGTTCAGTCTTAAGGACATTTGGGATTCATTCACTAGACATGAAGGCTCGTTCTTTGTCATTATTTTTAACAGTGATCTGGGAGCTGAAGGCACATAGTTATAGCAGGCACATGGCTGAAAATACAGAATAAGTACCCCGGCGTGAGGCTTGGCTCGGGGTGGACCGGGGGGACGGTAAAGATGGGTGATAAAATAAGCATTGTCCTGTATTCGGCCATCTTAGGCCTGCTGCACATTGCACCTGTGGCTGTTAAAAGTGATCGAGAAACAAATTAAGCGTTCCAATACTTCTGTGATTGTGCAAGAGCCTCTTCCTTCCTAATTCCACCATCTAATGTGATGAAGTGTGAGATATAAGACATCCCGGGGTTAGGAAAATGCCTGCAACTTCCCTTTACCCAGCCGTCAGCCGCTGACACAATAGCTGCATCATATTACCCCAGAGAGGCACCGCAGGCTCTAATTACCTCTCCCATTCCTGCCTTCCCTCTCTCACTCACCATTGTGAGCACTGGAAAAGCCAACTGCAAATGCGACATTTTACCAACACCAAAACTGCCCAAGATGACAGCAACAGGCCAAGAGAATACACAGTCTGGGGCCCCCTGATATAATGAATAACAATTCTGATGGTCTGGGGCCCCCTGATAGAATGAATAACAATTCTGATGGTCTGGGGCCCCCTGATAGAATGAATCACAATTCTGATGGACTGGGGCCCCTGATAGAATGAATGACAATTCTGATGGACTGGGGGCCCTGATAGAATGAATGAGAATTCTGATGGTCTGGGGCCCCTTAATAGAATGAATGACAATTCTGATGGTCTGGGGCCCCCTGATAGAATGAATGAGAATTCTGATGGTCTGGGGCCCCCTGATAGAATGAATGACAATTCTGATGGTCTGGGGGCCCTGATAGAATGAATGACATTTCTAAAAGTATTGGGACCCTGTTAGAATGAATGACAATTTTAAAGGTCTGGGAACCCCAAAAGAATGAATTACATATGTGATGGTTTGGGAACCCCCAATAGAAGGAATGACATCTCTAAAGGTCTGGGAACCCCCAACAGAATGAATTATATTTTTCATTGTCTTGGAACCCTCAAAAGAATGAATGGCAATTCTAATCATCTGGGAACCCCCAAAAGAATGAATTACATATGTGATGGTTTGGGAACCCCCAATAGAAGCAATGACATTTCTGATGGTCTGGGGACCCTAATAGAATGAATGACATTTCTAAGAGTATGGGGACCCTGTTACAATGAATGACAATTCTAAAGGTCTGGGAACCTTCAAAAGAATAATGACAATTCTGATGATCTGGGAACTCCCAAAATAATGAATTACACATGTGATGGTCTGGGAACCCCCAATAAAATGAATGACATTTTTGATGGTCTGGGGACCCCCAAAAGAATAAATGACAATTCTGATGGTCTGAGAACCCCCAAAAGAATGAATTACATATGTGATGGTTTGGGAACCCCCAATAGAAGCAATGACATTTCTGGGGGCCCTGATAGAATGAATGACACTTCTAAGAGTATGGGGACCCTGGTACAATGAATGACAATTCTAAAGGTCTGGGAACCTCCAAATGAATAATGACAATTCTGATGATCTGGGAACTCCCAAAAGAATAAATTACATATGTAATGGTTTGCAAACCCCCAATAGAAGGAAATACATCTCTGATGGTCTGGGAACACCCAATAGAATGAATGACATTTATGTTGGTCTGGGAACCCCCAAAAGAATGAATGACAATTCTGATGGTCTGAGAACCCCCAAAAGAATGAATTACATATGTGATGGTTTGGGAACCCCCAATAGAAGCAATGATATTTCTGATGGTCTTGGAACCCCCAATATAAGGAATGACGTTTTTCAAGGTCTGGGAACCCCCAAAAGAATGAATGGCAATTCTAATCATCTGGGAACCCCCAAAATAATGAATTACATATGTGATGGTTTGGGAACTCCCAATAGAAGCAATGACATTTCTGATGGTCTGGGGACCCTAATAGAATGAATGACATTTCTAAGAGTATCGGGACCCTGTTACAATGAATGACAATTCTAAAGGTCTGGGAACCTTCAAAAGAATAATGACAATTCTGATGATCTGAGAACCCCCAAAATAATGAATTACACATGTGATGGTTTGGAAACCCCCAATAGAAGGAATGACATCTCCTATGGTCTGGGAACCCCCAATAGAATGATTGACATTTTTGATGGTCTGGGGACCCCCAAAAGAATGAATGACAATTCTGATGGTCTGAGAACCCCCAAAAGAATGAATTACATATGTGATGGTTTGGGTACCCCCGATAGAAGCAATGACATTTCTGATGGTCTGGGAACCCCCAATAGAAGAAATTACATTCTGATGGTCTGGGAACCCCAAATAGAATGAACTACATTTTTGATGGTCTGGGATCCCTGATAGAATGAATGATGGTTTGGGTCCCCTGATAGAATGAATACCATTTCTGATGGTCTGGGAACCCCCAATAGAAGGAATGACATTTCTGATGGTCTGGGAACCCCAATAGGAGGAATGACATTTCTGATGGTCTGGGAACCCCTAATAGGGCACACCTATAGCAGGTGCTGTAGCGATCACCAGCTGGACACTGGATATATTACAGATAAATATATATGTTCGCCAGCACACCATGGATCTTGCATAGCAGTCCCAAACTTTTTATTGAGAAAAGATCACATCACAACAGGGTAAGTGCAACGTTTCGGAGCCACGCAGGACTCCTTCGTCAGGCATGCAATCTAAAACACATCAGCCAGGTATATGCGGAAACCATCACGTCATCCAGCACCATAGGAGAATCCTGGAAGTCCTGGAGGTGATTGGTTCCAATTTCCTTACATACGTGCAATCTTCAGGTGTTTGTGAGTACAATGTATGCTACCTTTTTTGGACTCTAATAAACTGTTGTAGTGGTAATGCACAAGGTTGGTGCGCCCTTCTCTTGTTGTTGTTTTCCAGTGCATTTGGATTCCCATGGTCCTAAGGGGGCAGCAAGACCTTAGGTGGTGTGTACAAAGACCACACAAGATCACTTGCCTTCTCACGTACCACTTGAGCGCAGCAGAGACACTGCTTTGGAATGCAATCTCACATGCCTGATGAAGGAGTCCTGCGTGGCTCCGAAATGTTGCACTTACCCTTTTGTGATGTGATCTTTTCATAATATAAATTTTGGAACTGCTATGCAAGATCCATGGTGTGCTGGCGAACATATATTTTTATCTGTGACATTTCTGAAGGTCTGGGGAACCCTGATAGAATGATCGACAATTCTGATGATTTGGGTCCCCTGATAGAATGAATGACATTTCTGATGGTCTGGGAACCCCCAATAGAAGAAATTACATTTCTGATGGTCTGGGAACCCCCGATAGAATGAATGACAATTTTGATGGTCTGTGACCCCTGAAAGAATTAATTCCATTTTTGATAGTTTAGGAACCCCTGATAGAATGAATAACATTTCTGATGGTCTAGGGCGCCTTGAAAGAATGAATGACATTTCTGATGGATGAGGGGCCAATAAAAGAATGCAGATTTCTGATGGCTGGGGGCCCAAAAAAGAATAAATGGTATTTCTGATGATCTTGGAGTCCTCCAGAGAATGAATGACATTCTGGTGGTTCAGGGAATTCTCCCCCTTATAGAATGAATGACATTTTGTGGTATGGTAACCCTCATAGAATGAATAGTATTTCGGATGATGGTGGAACCCCCTCTCCCCAAAAAATCAATAACATTTCTGATTGTCAGAATATTTATACTGCTCTGAATATAACAGTGTCTATTTATGTACAGTCCCAGCCGTATTAACCATATGTAGATTTTTCTCCAAGAGCTGATTTTTGCTTTTTATAACATTTTTATTAATATCAGATTTAGCGCATATTGGCGTATTAGTCTCACGTTTTGCATGGCCTACTCTCGCTCCATCTGCAGTGGAGTGACTGTCGGACTTCGCAATTCGCAGACAATTGTTGTCTGATTATATAAAACATTTAAATATGGTTTCTACTACATCTGGGGAAAACGTAATCTTGCTTTATTTTTACTTTCATTATTGAGCTACACATCATATTGCATTTATCGGTTTAAGTTTGTATTTTATGTAGAGTTATCTTTTTGTGTCATCTCAAGTCTGATCATTTATTGTGATTACATGTCTTGTGAATAAACATTCTTATATATTCCCTACTGTAGACTGTTTTCACTAAGATTGGTATATGCTTTTAAAAAGAAATTGATCGATAAAAATAATTCGCTACATATTGATTTGTGGAAATAAGTGGAGATTCTCCTACCTCACAGATCTTTGCTTATTGACATAAATAGACACTGTTATATTCAGAGCTGTATAAATATTCTGACATGATGGTCTGGGGACCTCCCATAAAATGGAAGGCATTTCAGATGGTTTGGGCCTTTGAAAGAATGAATGAAATTTCTGATGGTTCAAAGGGCCCCTGAAAGAATAAATTACATTTATGATAGTCTGGGTGCCACTGAGGAATGAATGGCACTTTTGATGATCTGGAGACCTTGGCTAGAATGGATGATATTTCTAATTTTCTGAGGGACCCTTGAAAGAATGAATAGCATTTCTAATGATTCAGAGCTCCCGATAGCATTCATTTGATAGTTATTTTAACAGTTTTGGGACCAACAACAGAATCAATTGTATTTCTGGTGGACTGGTGGTCCCTGATCAAAAGATGATATTTTTGATTGTTTGGGGATGCCAAAAATGATTCAAGAAGTTCTCCTGGGTTTGGGGCTCTGCTGCGTGGAAAGGGAAATTTTGGAAATGTTTAAGTCAATCTAAACACTAGGAATGGAGGAACATACCAATGGGGGAATTCAACATACCATCTTACTAAATAAAAATTGGAAACTATTGGTCATACATTCGCAGACATTAACAAAAGTCTAGATTAATATTGTAAAGAATATTAAAACCCAAAAACAAAGGGGTGTGGATGGCTGATGGCAGAGTAAGCCCCCTAAATCTGAACACTAAGACTGACCGATCTTCCTTAACAGCTATACTTTGGTCGACTAATCTGTGGAGTTCCCATGTGAATCTTTCCAACATTGTGCCCATACAGGTCGCAACCTCTGACCCACCTTCCTATAGCATGGGCCCTGTACCTCCATGATCCCAATCTACGGACTCAACTCAACCAGAACAATGACCTCCTACCTGGGACATGGAGGAAGATGTCCTACCTTCTTACATCGGCTTCTTACCAACAGGATAAGACTTAGAACTATACATCTCAGTCCTTTGTCATCACATATGCATGGTAGTCCATGCTGAGTTTTATTGTTCTTTATACAAATAAAATGTAATTTTGGTTTTACAAACGGTTCTTTGTCTGATCCTTCTACTCCCACTGGCCCGCAAAGCCCCATCTTTCTCTATCATTTTGTTTTGTATATACATCTCAATGTTGGAAACCGTCTACAAATCAGAGATAGCAAATCTCAAAATGGAGATGACAGACACAGCATCATGAATAGAGGATCTAGAGCAGTGTTTCTCAACCTGTTTTCAGCCAAGGCACCTTTTAAAATGATGCACAATCTTTAGTTACCCTATTCTAAAATGTTAGAAAAACTAAACTAATAGTTTGACATAAGACTATGACATCATCAGTTGTTAGAATGCCAGCAGCTGGCCTGCATGGTCCCCAAGGTTGTAATGCTGCATAATTAAAACCTGTGGTTTTATGTGAAAAAAGAAAGCCATGTTTGATCCACCTGCTGGTTAACAATTTTTGGGGAATTTGGGAAAATTTTTAGGCATTTTGCTAAGGCACCCCTGAAGAAACCAGATAATACCTCAGGATTCCACTGCATCCTATTTGAAGAAGGCATTTTGGACCGTCTGGACATGCACCATCAGGTACCCAAAGCAAGGTCCATAAAGACATGTATGAGCGAGTTTGGAGTGGAGGAACTTGATTGACCTGCACAGAGTCCTTACCTCAACCTGACAGGACACCTTTGGGATGAATTAGAGCAGAGACTGTGAGCCAGACCTTCTTTCCAACATCAGTGCCTGACCACACAAATGCGTTTCTGGACGAATGGTCAAACATTCCCATAGACACACTCCTAAACCTTGTGTACAGCCTTCCCAGAAGAGTTGAAGCTGTTATAGCTGCAAAGGGTGGGCCAACTCAATATTGAACCCTATGGACTAAGACTGGGATGCCATTAAAGTTCATGTTCGTGTAAAGGCAGGCGTCCCAATACTTTTGGTAATATAGTGTATTTTCTCAGTGCAGTTAGCAGCATAAGGCTGATTAGGCAGCCGCCTTAGGGCACCAGGAGTAAGTTGGTAGAAAATACAAATCCCCAGCCTAGTGCTGCTGTTAAGATGATAGCACTGGTCCTCCTGTACCAGGCACGGGCCAGCGGGGGGCCCAGACAGCAGGGGAGTCAGATGTAGGCAGGAGAGGGGATGATTGGTGCAAGGGGGGCAATTACAGGCACTGATCCCCTTGCAGCAGCTTCTCCTCCTCTCCCTCCCACCGGCTTTCAGGTACTTCAAAGGAAGACAAACAGGGGATTGGTTCCTGCAATTATCTTCAGTTGCACGGATAACCTTCTCTGTACACTATCCTCCCTGTGTGTCCCCCACCTCGCAGCGCTGCCGGCTTCCCCCCTTTCCTCTCCACTGCTGCTTTTGGGATGGAGAATGGGGAAAATGCACCTTTGCCTGTGTAGACAAAAGTCCTTGCACTGACCCTGTATTTTCTGTACTTGCCAAAAATGTTCTTAGCCTTAAAATGGAAAATGAAAGCAGCCACCACATCTAAGGATTATTAAGCTGCAAAATATTACATTATTATTCTTGGGTTTAGATATCCTTTAAAGGTGTTTTGCAAAGAAAGTTATTTTTTTTTCTTCTTTTTTTCCCCTATTTGTTTATTCTGGATGCACAATCCAAGCTAACAATAAATTGAAGTTTCTTCAGTGGCCAGAGGCAGAGAAGATGACAAAGACAGAAAAGAGAAGCTCCTTTCTTTATTTCAAGAGCTGAAATGGAGAAGCAGCTAGCGGGCGTGATGCTGAATAATACAGATCAGGTTGGCTGCATTAGTAAAGCCAAAAAGAAGCAAGAACGTGTTCCCTAACGGTGTAAACAAAGCCGGACAATAGGGTGACATTGCAGAGTCGCATGGCTTTATGGGCTCCCAGCAATTAAGTCAGCTTTGACTCCATGGACTGAGAAGGATCAACAAGGAGGCTGCAACGGGAGCAAATGGATGTTTTTTTTTTTTCAGGAAGCACAAAGTGGATCGAAATCAGTTCAAAGGCTGCAAGAAAGCGCCATTTACATGTCATTCCAATAGGAAAACCATTTGCCAGTTGTTAATCCATCACATATATAAGAGGTCTTGTAAGGAGGGATAGTAGGGTGGTGGTTGTTTGTCACATCCTCCATGATTTTCCTCTCATTGGGCGCCAAGCAAGGGTCACATAAGAGGCCTACCCTGGGCGCCTAGCAAGGGTCACATGAGAGGCCTACCCTGGGCACCTAGCAAGGGTCACATGAGAGGCCTACCCTGGGAGCCTAGCAAGGGTCACATGAGAGGCCTACCCTGGGCGCCAAGCAAGGGTCACATAAGAGGCCTACCCTGGGCGCAAAGCAAGGGTCACATGAGAGGCCTACCCTGGGTGCCTAGCAAGGGTCACATGATTGGCCTACCCTGGGCTCCTAGCAAGGGTCACATGAGAGGCCTACCCTGGGCGCCTAGCAAGGGTCACATGAGAGGCCTACCCTGGGCGCCAAGCAAGGGTCACATGAGAGGCCTACCCTGGGTGCCTAGCAAGGGTCACATAAGAGGCCTACCCTGGCTGCCAAGCAAGGGTCACATGAGAGGCCTACCCTGGGCGCCAAGCAAGGGTCACATAAGAGGCCTACCCTGGGCGCCAAGCAAGGGTCACATGAGAGGCCTACCCTGGGCACCAAGCAAGGGTCACATGAGAGGCCTACCCTGGGCACCAAGCAAGGGTCACATGAGAGGCCTACCCTGGGTGCCTAGCAAGGGTCACATGATTGGCCTACCCTGGGCGCCTAGCAAGGGTCAAATGAGAGGCCTACCCTGGGCGCAAAGCAAGGGTCACATGAGAGGCCTACCCTGGGTGCCTAGCAAGGGTCACATAAGAGGCCTACCCTGGGCGCCAAGCAAGGGTCACATGAGAGACCTACCCTGGGCACCAAGCAAGGGTCACATGAGAGGCCTATCCTGGGCGCCAAGCAAGGGTCACATGAGAGGCCTACCCTGGGGGCAAAACAAGGGTCACATGAGAGGCCTACCCTGGGCGCCAAGCAAGGGTCACATGAGAGGCCTACCCTGGGCGCCAAGCAAGGACACATGAGAGGCCTACCCTGGGGGCAAAACAAGGGTCACGTGAGAGGCCTACCCTGGGCGCCAAGTATAGGTCACATGAGAAGCCTACCCTGGGTGCCAAGCAAGGGTCACATGAGAGGCCTACACTGGGCACCAAGTAAGGGTCCCATGAGAGGCCTACAGGCCGCAGAGGGAGGAAGTGGAGGGAAGGTGAGTATATTTTTCTTTAAAAACAAGGTAAGTAAATAAAAAAAAAAATTGTCATTATCCAATTCCCTTTTCAGGTAATGTAGAGCAAGCGGATGGTGTACAGTTCAATTTGAGGCTGGAACTCCGCTTTAACCACTTAACTTCGTGGGACCGCTAGCGGGGGCGCATGCATGCGCCCATTTGCCGCGGACAGACCGCTGTTCTGTCAGTGATGAACACAGGGATTCTCAAATTTAGGAACACAGGTCTCTGTGTTCATTCAGCAAGCCCACCCCCCCCCCCCCACAGTTAGAAAGCACCCCCTAGGGACTCATTTAACCCTTTGATCTCCCCTGGTGTTAACCCCTTCCCTGCCAGTGTCATTAGTACAGTAACAGTGCATATTTTTAGCACTGACTACTGTAGTATTGTCAATGGTCCCCCCCAAAAGTGTGAAAAATGTCAGTTAGGGTTCGATCTGTCCGCCGCAATGTCGCAGTCCCGATAAAAATCGCAGATCGCCGCCATTACTAGTAATAAATAAATAAATAAATAAAAATGACAGAAATCTTTCCCCTAGTTTGTAGACATGATAAATTGTGCACAAACCAATCAAAATACACTTATTGGGATTTTTTTTTTTTTTTTACCAAAAATATATAGCAGAATACAAATTGGCCTAAAATGATGAAAAAATTATATTTTTTTTAATTTTTTTTTTATTTTTTATTGGGAATGTTATATATCAGAAAGTGAAAAATATTGTTTTGTTTTTTTTTTTCAGAATTGTCGCTTTTTTTTTTATTATAGCGCAAAATCGAGAAACCGCAGAGGTGATCAAATACCACCAAAAGAAAGCTCTATTTGTGGGAAAAAAAAGGACATCAATTTTATAAAGCATTGCACAACCGCGCAATTTTAAGCTAATGTAACGCAGTGCCGAAACGCAAAAAATGGCCTGGTCATTAAGGGAGTAAATCCCTCAGGTCCAGAAGTGGTTAAAGGAGTTGTAAAGGCAGAAGGTTTTTTTTATCTTAATGCATTCTATGCATTAAGATTAAAAGGATAAAAAGCCTTCTGTGTGTAGTAGACCCCCCCCCCCAATGCTTAATTGAGGTCCCTCTCTGTCCAGCGATGTCCATGAATCCTTCGGCTGTCCGGGAGCCAATGGCGCCGTGGCTGTCAATCAAAGTCAGTGGGTCAATCAGGAGAGAGAAGGGGTGGGGCCGAATGGCAGCTCCGTGTCTGAATGGACACACTGAGCTGCAGCTCAGTTCGGGTGCCCCCATAGCAAGCTGCTTGCTGTGGGGGCACTTGACAGGAGGGAGGGGCCAGGAGAGCCGCAGAGGGACCTGAGAAGAGGAGGATCCGGGCTGCTCTGTGCAAAACCAACTGCACAGAGGAGGTAAGTATAACATGCTTGTTATTAAAAAAAAAAAAAAAAAAAAGAGACTTTACAATTACTTTAAGATACACTATATTGTCAAAAGTATTGGGACGCCTGCCTTTACATGCACATGAACAGTAATGGCATCCCAGTCTTAGTCCGTAGGGTTCAATATTGAGTTGGCCCACCCTTTGCAGCTATAACAGCTTCAACTCTTCTGGGAAGGCTGTCCACAAGGTTTAGGAGTGTGTCTATGGGAATGTTTGACCATTCTTCCAGAAGCGCTTTTGTAAGGTCCACAAATACAATGTTTTGGACCAACTATACACTTTCCAGGTTCACTTTTTATCCCTATAGACAAGTTTGTTCATGAACATTACCACAAATTATGTGCATCCTTTAGGAGATTGGAGAAAGCAATCGATGCTGCCAATAACCATTGGTGGGATCGGTTCTTCTTGGATCAATATCTAGTAGCCAATATTACCCCTAGGGGACTAAGGATTATGAAGGAGTGTTCCTTCTTAGATACCCCACATACTAAGGAATGGCAAGCCATCTCCGAGTTTTGTACAAATAAATGGATAAAAATAATTATGGAACAGAGAACTGCCAAATATGACCAAATGGTCCACAAAATACAGATCCTGAGCAACGAGATTATGGATCTCACCACTAAATTACCTAGTAGATGGCTCCGCAACTTAAAACAAAACACAAAAAGGAATGAAGACCACCTAGTCTGTACTAAACTGGGAAAATTTCGGCGTGATTTGGACGATTACAATAGCAATATTGTTTTCTCCTGGAACAATAAACATAAAAATAAGAAAAAATGTACCGATTACTCTGCTAATTTGATTGATCCCACTTCCCCTTTCCCCTCCTCGTCCCGTTCCGCCCTCCCTTCACTTTTAACTATGCACTGCCCACCTCCTCCACGCCATTTACCTCATATGTTTGCCAAGTGGGCAGATATAGGTCACCCTGCCCATCCCAAACAGAAAAAACCCAAGGTTTGTCCGCCACCTGAGAATAGGGGTACCGATGCTGTACCTACCAATAGTGCGACTAATAACAAGAATACCACCAATAGTAAAAAAAGTTATCCTTCCAAAAAATCTAGTAACTCCAAACCAAAAACTGATATAAATACATCAGAATCCCTTGGAGGGTTCCCTCCCTCTTCTAAGAAAACATGTCCAGTACCTAGTGTAATGCAGTCTCAATCTCTAGATAACTGTCTTAGTGTCCCGGCAGGTACCAGGATACTAAACAATACTCTCACCCCAGTTGCTTCAGCTGATCAGGATACCCCTACACGTACACCACTACCTATGTCTCTAGCCCCTTCTTCTAGTCACTCGTCTGTAGAGTGTCCCTCTGCTATATCTACAACCAACACTGCGGTTCCTTTTTTAGTGCCAGGACCTCTTCCCAAACGGCTAAAGAAAAGAAAATTAGGCGCAGAGGACATAGGGGAAGAGGAAACAGATCAAAATGCCCGAGTCAGAAAAATAAGATGTCAACAGTGAAGATTTTCAATTTATCTACATGTGAACTTACCATTGAGGATCAGGCTATACTTAGCCGTGGCCATACCTTTCGCCCCTACCATCAAACCAAATCCGTTCCAAATATTTAAGGATTTGAACAAGTTTATTCGCAACCTCACGTTGAAGAGACATTTTTCCTTAAAATCATCAAAGGTGTCTCTTCACAATGATATTGAGTGTGTCTCGGGCGCTCAGTCATCAGGCCAGCCATCCAGTGTAGACACTGAAGTGGCTTTGGCCATGTTGGAGGAGCTGTACATAGAGGGGAGTGCATCTTGTGAGTACAAAATGAGATTGATGAGGAGGAATTTTTATTCACTCAGCATCTTCTCAGTTCTCCTCCCATGAGGCACACGCATCTAAAACCCAAATCCAACTTCTATCCGACACACTCCAAAGGTCCTTGTATAGAAACCTTTTATCGCATCGTATATTCTGACCTGTTGGACATGTGCAAAAAAGCTAAGACTAGTAATAATGGTAAATATGGTTGTAATCTAAGTAAGGTGGAAAACATGGCCCTAAAAACATTAATGTCCAACACTAATATTGTCATCAAGCCTGCCGATAAAGGCGGGAGTATTGTTATTCAGAATAAAAATGATTATGTGAAAGAGGCTAATCGGTTACTATCCGATAGCAATACATATATGAAACTCAAAAAAGACCCATTACCCGAATATACGGCGGAGGCAAACCTCTTAGCCAGTACGGCCTTGAGGAATGGAATTAAGACCGAGATGTCCTTTCTTTTTAGGGACTATTTCCATACCCCATACTTTTACCACCTACCAAAGGTGCACAAGTGCACAACTAATCCTCCGGGTAGGCCTATTGTTGCTGTGATGGATAGTATTACTAGTGGCTTCTCGCAGTATATAGATATATTCCTCCAGCCCATAGTCCAAGAGCTTCCCTCTTACATCAGGGACGGCATACATCTATTAGAGCTCCTTACACCGTACACTTGGGAACCGACATATTTGTGGGTTTCGTTAGATGTGCAATCCCTGTACACATCTATCCCACATGCAGTTGGCATGAGGGCTCTAGAGTTCTATCTCAGCCAGGACGATAGTATCCACTCAAAACAGGCTGATTTCATTATGCAAGCCACTTTATTTTGTCTTTCACATAATTATGTTTTGTTCAATGATGACTATTATTTACAAATTCATAGGATTCAGATATATTGGGCAGACTAGATGGGCCAAATGGTTCTTATCTGCCGACACATTCTATGTTTCTATGTTTCTATGTTTCAAACTACGGGCACAGCGATGGGAGCCAATTTCGCTCCTTCGTATGCGAATCTCACAATGGGACACTGGGAAACCCGATATGTGCTTAATAATAATCCGTACACTCCCCATATAGTGTTTTTTGGACGATATATTGATGATATCGTCATCATTTGGGATGGAGAGGCTGCAGAGGTTTCAAACTTTGTTTCCCATTGTAATAACAACGACATGGGACTAAGGTTTACCTCTGTGGTCGACCCTGACCATTTGGCTTTTCTTGACCTGGATCTCCACCATGACAACCAGCACATATTGGCCAAAAATTATATAAAACCGACTGCGGGCAATTCCTTGTTGCATTATCAGAGTTGTCACCACCCTCGATGGTTAGACAATATTCCGAGGAGTCAATTTTGTAGACTCAGGCACAATTGCACTAAGACTTCGGACTACGAAATACAAGGTACAGCCCTTAAACAGAAATTCTTGGAAAAAGGGTACCCAGACACCATTGTAGAGCAGGCGTTCTCTCAATATATAGCGCCACAGACTGCTAAGCGGGATAAAACTGGAGCTCAAGGCTCACAGATGAGATTCACTACCCAATTCCACAATCACCACCGACAGATGGAGCGGGTGGTCAAAAAACATTGGCCACTTCTGCTCCAAGATCCCCATTTAAAAACAGTACTTTCTGAAAAACCCCGTTTTTCATACAGAAAGGCCCCTAACATAAAAACAAAAATTGCACCCAGCAAGTTAAAATCTAAAAAACATGCTTCTCCTTCCCTGACCTTCTTTAACGTTATTGGCATGTACCAGTGTCGTAAAAAACAATGTCTGACATGCCAATACGTGAAGCATGGACAAAAGGACTTTGTGATTGGAGGCAATAGGTATGGAATTAATGAATTCCACACTTGTTCGTCGGAATTTGTGGTATACTGTCTGGTATGTCCGTGTGGCCTGCACTATGTTGGCAGGACCATACGGACCCTTAGAGCACGTTTTGGTCAGCACCGACGCTATATCCAGGAGGGTAAAGATCACCATAGCGTCCCCAGACACTTTCTCCATCACCATGATAAATCCACTGAGGGATTATATGTCTGGGTGATTGAGGCTATTCCTAAAGGTCCCTCTGAGGCGAGAGGTTCAGGCGTTTGTGCAGTAGGGAAACCTACTGGATTTACGCCCTGAATGTCCTCTCGCCCGGGGGACTGAATGAGGAGCTAGACATTAATACGATTTTATGAGTCAGTGCAGTATTAACCTAGTCTATTCTTTGTCCCCTTCCCCATTCCCCTCTCCCTTTATTTTTCCCCTAGTCACCTTTTATATGTGTATCATATGGTACATATATACATGTATGTACTATTTTAATATTTGATAAGTTTTTAAATTTTGTCTTCTTTTAAGTAAATTTAGTGTAGGTGATTTCTCACAGCCATCCTACACACTTACGTTTATAATAAGTTCCCTTTAAGGTGTTTCTTATAATGTTTTAATTCTTCATGGATCGCAAGAAAACGAGCCCCCTTTTGTGAGCATATGGGACGATCCGTGAATTTATTCATGGGCCCATAACTATTGTCATGAGGTAGTTCGTTTTTCTTCTTCAGTTTTTTCCTTTTATTTCTTATATATATGTGTGTATTCCTCATATTTTTATGTGGATATATACATGTATAAATTTTTATTCCTCCTTCTCTCCCTTCCCCCCGTTTTTTATTTTAGTTATATGGTTTAGGTAAAGCTTTGTCAACGTGCGTCTGTCTTGGATTACGCATATGCTATATTATGTTAGTAGTGTAATATTGTTTGTTAATAATTGTTGTATTGTACATCAAATAAGCCCCAGTCCGAATATCCCATTGTTATTGTGCGTACTTTCCGGTGGGCTGGCTATGCAGCTGGTCCCGCAGAGTATTGCGCCGCCTCTTGCCCTGATTTCTATGATAATTGATCGAAGGCTGCCGTATTTTAACCTGACTCCAGGTGGCAGTCTCTTACGCTTGAGAAAGGAGCCGAGTGCGCATGCTCCGAAACGCGTTGCGTCATTTCCGGGAGCCTGCGTTCCACTGCGGCTTCCGGTGTTACCATTTCTCCGGACCAGCTTCCTGTGACGTCACCTCCGGGCCGGTGGACGGCCGGATCGTGCGGCTGGATATGCTGATACACGGACTGAAGCTTACTACAGTGTAAGTTACTATGTAAACCCTGTGCAATAAATTATTTTGGCTTACTACAGTGGCGCCTGTCTTCTTCTCACTTCTACTAGCGGATTCCTCGGAGTTACTCCCGCCAGTGCTGCCTAGTACTCAGCCATTTGGGACAGTTCCTAACAAGACTCTGGAGACATCCCCTGCATCCCTCTTACAGCAGTCAACTCTCTCTCCTCTTGCTTGGTCGGAAGCGCCCAACACCTATTTTCTTTGAGCTTTTGTAAGGTCAGGCACTGATGTTGGAGAGAAGGCCTGGCTCGCAGTTTCCATTCTAATTTATCTCAAAGGTCTTCTATTGTGTTGAGGTCAGGACTCTGTGAAGGCCAGTCAAGTTCCTCCACCCCAAACTTGCTCATCCGTGTCTTTATGGACCTTGCTTTGTGCACTGGTGCGCAGTCATGTTGGAACAGGAAGGGGCCATCCCCAAACTGTTCCCACAAAGTTGGGAGCATGAAATTGTCCAAAATGTCTTGGTATGCTGACGCCTTAAGAGTTCCCTTCACTGGGACTAAGGGGCCAAGCCCAACCCCTGAAAAACAACCCCACACCATAATCCCCCCTCCACCAAATGATTTGGAGCAGTGCACAAAGCAAGAACCATAAAGACATGGATGAGCGAGTTTGGTGTGGAGGAACCTGACTGGCCTGCACAGAGTCCTGACCTCAACCTGATAGAACACCTTTGGGATGAATTAGAGTGGAGACTGCGTGTCAGGCCTTCTCATCCAGCAACAGTGCTGACCTCACCTATGCGCTTCTGGAAGCATGGTCAAACATTTCCATAGACACACTCCTAAACCTTGGCCTGGTCCAAATCATTTGGCGGATGGAGGATTATGGTGTGGGGTTGCTTTTCAGGGGTTGGGCTTGGCCCCTTAGTTCCACTGAAGGGCTGAAGGGAACTCTTAAGGACACCAAGACAATTTCATGCTCCCAACCTTGTGGGAACAGTTTGGGGGATGGTCCCTTCCTGTACCAACGTGACTGCACACCAGTGCACAAAGCAAGGTCCATAAAGACATGGATGAGCGAGTTTGGGGTGGAGGAACTTGATTGTCCTGCACAGAGTCCTGACCTCAACCCCATAGAACACCTTTGGGATGAATTAGAGCGCAGATTGCGAGCCAGGCCTTCTCATCCTGACCTCACAAATGCACTTCTGGAAGAATGGTCAAACACACTCCTAAACCTTGTGGACGGCCTTCCCAGAAGAGTTGAAGCTGTTATAGCTGCAAAGGATGGGCCAACTCAATATTGAACCCTATGGACTAAGACTGGGATGTCATTAAAGTTCATGTGCGTGTAAAGGCAGGCGTCCCAATACTTTTGACAATATAGTGAGTATCAAATCCATTTTGAAGTTGTGGTTGGTGTAGATATAAGTCATATACTCCGGTTCTGTACAACCTATCCGGACTTATACTAGGGGATGTATGGAAGGATCAAAAGAGTAAAAAAAAAAAAAAAGGAGAAAATTTGAACTCTTTTCTTCCAATTATTATCACACCAACGCCAGCAAGCAAACTGTCTAACTGTATTATGCAAGCAGAAGTAGAGTGCAAGAAGTACAAAGTACAAGTGACTCACTAGGTAGTAAAGCCAGGACCGGCAGGACGGTCTGCACCTTTAACCCCTTCATAGGCAGAGGTCAATGAAGCCTGGAGGCTCAGACTAAAATTTAGCAGCTTCAGCACTCATCAGTAAAACTGACAAAAACTTTGACTTGTTTTTACGTTACTTTTAGAGCTTCACTCTTGCTTTGGTGTCCAAAGGGCGATCCGCGTTCAGAACGCTCCCCAGAGACAGGCAGTGAGGAGGCATTATATTACCCCCACCCCCCCTCTTCTGCCTGCTGCTTTAACCCCCCCCCCCCCTTCTGCCTGCTTTAACCCCCCCATTTCTGCCTGCTTTAACCCCCCCCCCTTCTGCCTGCTTTAACCCCCCCCCCTTCTGCCTGCTTTAACCCCCCCCTTCTGCCTGCTTTAACCCCCCCCCCCTTTCTGCCTGCTTTAACCCCCTGATCCCCATACATGCAGTGCATGTGGTTCCAGGGCGGTTGCAGGGCAGGATTAATTTACTTAACCACCGGACTGCGGCAGGCTGTCTCGGCTGCGCGATGAGACGTATGGGTACGTCGGTTCGCGGGAGCGCCCGCCCGCCCCCACTAGGCAGCAGAAATGCGCATCCACGGAGGCCGGCTTTGTGCACTGGTGTGCAGTCATGTTGGAACAGGAAGGGGCCATCCCCAGAGGCGTAACTAGAGCCTTCAGGGCCCCAATGCAAGAAACCATGAAGGGCCCCCCCAGATCCCTGGCCGGGGCCCTTCCCTTCAAGCCCAGGGCTCTTCCCACTAATCCTGGGGCTCTTTACTCTCGTTGCATGGCCTTTTATTACGGTCCCGCAGCAGGATCCTTTCACAAGTTCTGCAGTGGGCTCCCTTCCTGCAATCTTTGGGCCTCCCCACAGTGGTGCAATGCCAGGGCCCGGTCGCAAGTGTGACTTTTGCAATCCTGGAAGTTCACCCACTGGTTTGCTACTGGGCCCCCTGGAGCATGGGGCCAGGTAGCAATCGCAACCCCTGCAACCCCTGTAGTTACGCCCCTGGCCATCCCCAACCTGTACCCACAAAGTTGGGAGCAAATTGTCAAAAATGTCTTGGTATGCTGACGCCTTAAGGGTTCCCTTCACTGGAATTAAGGGGCCAAGCCCAACCCCTGAAAAACAACCCCACACCATAATCCCCTGCCATTCACCCGCGAACGCTCCCCGCTGAGAGAGGACGGTCAGCTGTTGTAAACACAGCTGACCGTTCTTCTCTCTAAAATTATCACAGAGCGCCTGTGATCTTTCTATATAGGAACACAAGTCTCTGTGATCATTTCACAAGCCACGCCCCCATACAGTTAGTAAACGCTCCCCTAGGCTCACACTCAACCCTTTGATCACCCCTAGGTTAACCCCTTTCCTGCCAGTGTCATTTATACAGTAACAGTGCATATTTGTAGCACTGGTTACTGTAGTAATGTCTCTGGTCCCCCTCAAAAGTGTACAAAATGTCAGTTAGGGGGTCCGATCTGTCCGCCGCAATGTCGCAGTCCCGCAAAAAATCGCCGCCATTACTAGTAAAAAAAAAAAAAAAACAATAAAAATGATACAGTATAAATCTTTCCCGTAGTTATTAGACGCGATAACTTTTGCACAAACCAATCAAAATATGTTTATTGCGATTTTTTTTTAGCAAAAATATGTAGCAGAATACAAATGGACTTAACCGGTTCCTGAGTGGCCGCCGCCTATCTACTGTGGCAATGTGGATCTGCTGCGCAAATCGGCGTAGGTCTAAGTCGGTGGCGAGCAAGCAGCGGGGACTCCGATGCACAGGGCAGGCGCCTCCGAATGCCATCTGACACCCGCGATCGCTCCCCGCTGAGAGAGAAGGACGGTCGGCTGTTGTAAACACAGCTGAACGTTCTTCTCCCTGGAATGATCAGAGAGTGCCTGTGATCCTTCTATATAGTATCACAGGTCTCTATGATCATTTCACAAGCCAGGCCCCCCCCACCCCACAGTTAGAATCACTCCCCTAGGCTCACATTTAACCCCTTGATCACCCACAGTGTTAACCCCTACCCTGCCAGTGTCATTAGTACAGTAACAGTGCATATTTTTAGCACTGATTACTGTAGTAATGTCACTGGTACCCCCAAAAGTGTCAAAAATGTCAGTTAGGGGTCCGATCTGTCCGCCGCAATGTCGCAGTCCTGCTGAAAAACCGCAGATCGCCGCCATTACTAGTAAAAAAAAAATAATAAAAATGACATAAATCTTTCCCCTAGTTTTTAGACGCGATGACTTTTGTGCAAACCAATTAAAATACGCTTATTGAGATTTTTTTACCAAAAATATGTAGCAGAAAACAAATTGGCTTAAAATGTAAAAATGTTTGATTTTTAATGTAGCAGGTTTTCCAGGCCCGTGGCCTGATGTGGGTCTGCCATTGTTACCAGTTACCCCTCCAGCCCCCAGCTGTGACCCTGGGTGTGAGAACTGAGACATCGACAACTCCGGCATCTTTGTTTTGTTGTTTTTATTGTATTTGGAGGGGATGGGAGAAGGGAATGAGTGGGATACTCCTTGGGACTTTTTCCTGAAAATGTCTGTTAACGCTGTCTTGACGCCAGCCGACGCTCACTGACACTTGACACACACTGTAAACTGGATGAAGTGCTGAATCCTCGACTTTAAAGCGGAGTTCCAGCCATTTCACTCACCTGTCCAACGGTCCAGCGATGCGGCCGCCCGAAGCCTCGATCCTCTTCCCTCGGCGCCGGCATCACTGCTGTGGGCACCCGGCTGTGACAGTTGCGGCTTCACAGCCGGGTACCCACTGCGCATGCGCGAGTCGCGCTACGCGTCTTGATTGGCCGGCAATCTTCTGGGACCTCTGACGTGTCCCAGAAGATTGCAGGGAGGGAGGGGGAGAGGAGAACTTCCGTTCAGGGGGCCGCGGCGCTCCGAGCGGAAGTGGGAGCGGGTACCTGTCAAAACTAGGTACCCGCTCCCCCCCCCAAATGTGGCATGTCAGGGGGTCAGGACTCCCTAAAGCGGAAGTTCCAATTTTGGGTGGAACTCCGCTTTAAGTCCAGAAGACCCAGGACTGTGGATTATAGAACTACTGACACTGTTGCACTGCGAAGTCACTAACTACTTCCCCCCGAGCCTTGCACTGGCTTGAGTTAGCTTGACGTGAATTCCTGTATGGCTGCAACTCTCAACTGGCACTCTGTACAATTCAGGGCCCAAACTGCAGGCGTCCCCTTTACACTTTTAGCTCTTCGGGGTCCACTGACTATGTACCCCCTCTGTAACTTCAGGGTCCTCAACCTAGGTACCCCCTTTTACAGCTAGCTGACACTGGGATCCCAGAACCTTCTCCGGTGCGGCCTCCTCTAACACTTCAGGCGACCCCCAGGGGGAACCCTCAGTACTCACGACCTGTGTAGGCTTTCCTGGGACTGGACCCCTCTCGCTCTCCGCTGGTTCTCGGCACACCGGATCCCCTCAGCTCAACTCAGCACTCTCTGGATTCTCAGGCGACAGCCAGAGACATCCTCCTCCTCTGACAGGAGGAGAGACAGCCGTACTCTCCCTCCTGGGACTCTGCTTCCTACCAAAGACCGCGAGTCATGCGACCCCTTCAGACTTATACCCCTCCTCAGAATCCTCTGCGGCAAAATCTGCCTTCTGGGGTAGAAACAAGTCCGAATGTATCTCTGATTGGGTTTCCTCCACTGCCCTAACATAAGCCTCTAATAGAGACTCCCCTCTCAGGAGACACACTTGGAAACCATGACAACCTACCTAGCAAAAGAAACCTGGCCCCGCTGTTAGACAGACAAGGCCCACTATGCATTTACCTAGCACCTACCTGTAGTGTGCAAAACCAACCCCACACCAAAATGAGTCAGGTCCCTCTGACTCCGAGGCAGTCCAGAGATTGTCCCCAGAAACGGGGACATCTGGTCACCCTAACATAGGGGGTAGAAGAACCAAAGCTGCGGGAGAACTTCTAATGTGAAGGGGGAGACTTCTGATGTAAACAGGAATTCTGACATAAAGGGAGACACCTGATGTTCAGTAGGAGGCTATTAATGCAAAGAGGGACTCCTAATGTAAAGGGGGATTTCTGATGTAAGTAGGGACTACTGACGCAAAGAGGGACTCCTAATGTAAAGGGGGACTTCTGATGTAAGTAGGGACTACTGACGCAAAGAGGGAATCCTATGTAAAGGGGACTTCATATGTAAGTAGGGACTACTGACGCAAAAAGGGACCCCTAATATAAAAGGGGGACTTCTGATGTAAGTAGGGACTACTGATGCAAAAAGGGAATCCTATATAAAGGGGGACTTCTGATGTAAGTAGGGACTACTGATGCAAAAAGGGACCCCTAATATAAAAGGGGGACTTCTGAAGTAAGTAGGGACTACTGATGCAAAAAGGGAATCCTATGTAAAGGGGGACTTCATATGTAAGTAGGGACTACTGATGCAAAAAGGGACCCCTAATATAAAAGGGGGACTTCTGAAGTAAGTAGGGACTACTGACACAAAAAGGGACTCCTAATGTAAAGGGGGACTTCTGAAGTAAGTAGGGACTACTGACACAAAAAGGGACTCCTAATGTAAAGGGGGACTTCTGAAGTAAGTAGGGACTACTGACGCAAAAAGGGAATCCTATGTAAAGGGGGACTTCATATGTAAGTAGGGACTACTGACACAAAAAGGGACTCCTAATATAAAGGGGGACTTCTGATGTAAGTAGGGACTACTGACGCAAAGAGGGAACCCTATGTAAAGGGGGACTTCTGATGTAAGTAGGGACTACTGACGCAAAGAGGGACCCCTAATATAAAAGGGGGACTTCTGATGTAAGTAGGGACTACTGATGCAAAAAGGGACCCCTAATATAAAAGGGGGACTTCTGATGTAAGTAGGGACTACTGACGCAAAGAGGGAACCCTATGTAAAGGGGGACTTCTGATGTAAGTAGGGACTACTGATGCAAAAAGGGACCCCTAATATAAAAGGGGGACTTCTGATGTAAGTAGGGACTACTGACGCAAAGAGGGAATCCTATGTAAAGGGGGACTTCTGATGTAAGTAGGGACTACTGACACAAAGAGGGACCCCTAATGTAAGGGGGGGGGGCTTCTGATGTAAAAGGAGGCTCTTGATGTTAGATGGGGGCTTCTGATGCTAAGTATGGAGCTCCTGATGTTAAGGGGGACTCCTGATGTGAAGTGGGGGGTGCTGTTGCATGTAAACCTGACTTCCTGATACAATTAATTTTAGTTTTAATTATCATGATATAAAATAATGGATGTGGGGGCCTTTTGGTGGGCGGGATTTTATTATTATTTTTTTTGGGGGGGGGGGGGGGGGAGTCAGCGTTTCACTCTTGAACCCAGGCAGCACAATGTCTGGGGCCAGCCCTGTCCAAGCTTTATATATTTCTCTTCACTAGGAAACTATTTCAGTCATTCACTTTATCACAAAACGGTTTACGACCGTTCCTTCAATAAACATTCCTCAGGTAATGCAGGGTTAAAATGTTTGCTGCTACAGAAGCATTTCCTTGACTCAAAAAAGAAACAGATCACTGATTGGCTTAGACAAGCTTACCTATCAACGCTGCATCATTGTATCCTTGTGTGCTTCTCTTTATTTCATTCTTCAGCTTGAGCGTCAGGGGTCAGAGGTCAAGTGAAGCCATGGCCTTCTAATACTTGACAGCGCAAAATATTGCCGAATAACGTATACCCCCAGCCCCCACAGTGCTGTGACAAGGTCATCCAGCACCCAGGGCAGCCACCCCTCCCTTGTCCCAGCCGAATAACGTATGCCCCCCCCCAGTGCTGGGACAAGGTCATCCTGTGCCCAGGGCAGCCGCCCTGTGCCGCCCATCCCTTGTCCCGGGAAGAATAACGTATCCCCCCCCCCCCCCAGTGCTAGGGCAAGGTCATCCAGCGCCCAGGGCAGCCATCCCTCTCGCCCATCACTTGTCCCGGCCGAAAAATGCATCCCCACCCCCCCAGTGCTGGGACAAAGTCATCCAGCGCCCAGGGCAAAGAAGCCAACTGCGCCCCCCCATTTCATTATGTGTGAAACTAGGGCAGTGATGGCGAACCTTGGCACCCCAGATGTTTTGGAACTACATTTCCCATGATGCCCATGCACTCTGCAGTGTAGTTGAGCATCATGGGAAATGTAGTTCCAAAACATCTGGGGTGCCAAGGTTCCCCATCACTGACCTAGGGTACGTTACCCTCAGCAGTGATCTGCTTGTCAAAATGCCTTGTGTTAGAATGAGCTCGCTGGCGCCCCCATCCATACAGTAAACCGCTGGGCCCAGGGCAGCCACCCCTCCCACCCATCCCTTGTCCCGGCCGATTAACGCTTGCGGATGAAAAACGGACATAATGTATGTCTATGGGATTTCGGACATTAGCAAATGACCATCCGCTGACATCCGTTTTGCGTCCATTACGTTTAGTTCCGTTTTTTGAGACGGAAGAGAACCCTATTTTTCTTCCGTTTAACCACTTGCCGTCTGCTCACTCGAGCACTACTGTGGCAAAGTGGCTCGTTATTGTCTGGCGACGTAAACCTACGTCGCCAAACACTCCTCTTTCTCGGAGGCTTGCTCCCGCTGTGTTCAGTCACAGGGAGTCGGGCCAGGGGAGGAGCAGCGGTGATCACCGCCGCTCTTCCCCGATCGTCGGGGAATCGAGTGTGGAGATCCGCCCGCTTGTGTAAACAGAGCGGGCGGATCTCCTAAGTGACAGGCAGGGTCAGATTGCAGGGTTCAGCATAGCTGAACATGCGATCTGTCCCTGTGTCACTCAGTCACCTCCCCCCACACACGTTAGTAAGCACCAGGCATACATTAACCCCTCCCTCTCCAATAAAATTAACCCCTTCCCTGTCAGTGTCATTTTTACAGTAACAGTGCATATTTATAGCACTGATTACTGTAGTAATGTCACTGGTACCCCCAAAAGTGTCAAAAATGTCAGTCAAGGGTCCGATCTGTCCGCCGCAATGTCGCAGTCCCGCAAAAAAAATCGCAGATCGCCGCCATTACTCGTTAAAAAAAAAAAACACCAAAAATGACAGAAATCTTTCCCTTAGTTAGTAAACACAATAACTTTTGCGCAAACCAATCAAAATACGCTTATTGTGATTTTTTTTACCAGACATATGTAGCAGAAAACAAATTGGCCAAAAATTAAAAAAAATTTTGATTTTTACATTTTTTTGGGGGGGAATTTCATATAAAAAAATGTGAAAAATATTGTTATTTTTTCAAAATAAACGCTCTTTTTTTGTTTATAGTGCAAAAAGTAAAAATCGCACAGGTGATCAAATACCACCAAAAGAAATCTCTGTTTGTGGGAAAAAAAGGACGTAAATTTTGTTTGGGTACGGCGTCACACATCGCCGAATCGCAAAAAGTGGCCTGGACAGCAAAATCCTCCGGTGGTAAAGTGGTTAAAGAAATGAGGTGGCAACCCTAGTCTGCACTGATAATCAGCCCATATCAGTGCAGACCCATCAAGGATGCCCACCTAAAGTGCCAACCCGTGCCCACCAGGGATTTCAATCAGTGCCCATGAGGGATGCCAATCAGAGCCTATCAGGGATGCCAATCAGTGCCCATTAGGGATGCAAATAAGTGCCCATCAGTAAAATGCCTGTCAGTGCCTCCTTATCAATGCTGCCTATTAGTGCCATCTATCAGTGCCCATCAGTGCCGCCTATCAGTGCTGCATATTAGTGCCTCATCATCAGTGCCCGTCAGTGAAGAAGAAAACCTACTTTTTTTACAAAATTTTTACAAAACAAAAAACAGAAACAAAGAAACTTTTTTTTTTTTTTTCAAAAATATCTGTTTTTTTTTTATTTGTTTAGCAAAAAATAATGATCAAATCAAATACCACCAAAAGAAAGCTCTTGTGGTAAAAAAAATGATAATATTTATATGGGTACAGTGTTGCATGACCGCACAATTGTCATTCAAAGTGTGACAGCGCTGAAAGCTGAAAATTGGCCTGGGCAGGAAGGGGGTGAAAGTGCCCGGCAATGAAGTGGTTAAGGGACTCTATTCTTGGTGCTCTAAAGAAGAAGCTTATTTTTAACTGCTTTTATTATCTATTTATCTATTTAAATCCACAGTTTGCTATTGCAAGGACTTCTGCTTCAGCTTTTCAGAAAGGAGTTTACTGTCCTCATCCTGTAGATAGTTTAATTTTTTTTTTAGGTATCCCACTCAATTCCTCCCTCATGCCGATCCCATTTACTCAAAAAATAAAAACAACAAAAAGAACACCCCTGGACTTGGTATTGAGCCAAAGAGTGGCAGTGATTTTGTGCCTGGCTGCGTTTTCAGGGCAATCTACTGGTAAAAGAACCAGCAGCTTCTTTGGGGGTAGTGCCAGGGTTTTGCCAGGGATAAGGGGTGGCTGCCCAGGGCGCAGCGTGTATTGTTGAGATGGGGGCGCTGCAAGTTTCTTCTACTATAAGCTGACAGGAGTATTGACAGGGGCATCACTACTTCTGTCAGCCCAGCGCTGGAGGTGGCAGAGGGGTGAGAGCTGTGTGGATGGGGGGGGGGGTATTCTAGGTGAAGAGGGGTGAGAGCTGTGGATGGGGAGTATTCTAGATGTGGATGGGGGGGGGGGAATCTAGGTGCAGAGGGGTGATAGCTGGGGCGGGGGGGGGGGTAGTATTCTAGGTGCACAGGGGTGAGAGCTGGGGGGGAGGTATTCTAGGTGCAGAGGGGTGAGAGCTGGGGGGGGGGTATTCTAGGTGCAGAGGGGTGAGAGCTGTGGATGGGGGGTATTCTAGGTGTGGATGGGGGGGGGTAATCTAGGTTCAGAGGGGTGATAGCTGGGGCGGGGGGGGGGGGGGTTCTAGGTGCAGAGGGGTGAGAGCTGGGGGGGGGGTATTCTAGGTGCAGAGGGGTGAGAGCTGTGGATGGAGGTGGGGGTATTCTAGATAGATGCAGGGGGGTGATAGCTGTGGGGGGGGGGGTACTCTAGGTGAAGAGGGGTGAGAGCTGTGGATGGGGAGTATTCTAGATGTGGATGGGGGGGGGGAATCTAGGTGCAGAGGGGTGATAGCTGGGGCGGGGGGGGGGGGGTAGTATTCTAGGTGCACAGGGGTGAGAGCTGGGGGGGAGGTATTCTAGGTGCAGAGGGGTGAGAGCTGGGGGGGGGGGTGTATTCTAGGTGCAGAGGGGTGAGAGCTGTGGATGGGGGGTATTCTAGGTGTGGATGGGGGGGGGGGGTAATCTAGGTTCAGAGGGGTGATAGCTGGGGCGGGGGGGGGGTTCTAGGTGCAGAGGGGTGAGAGCTGGGGGGGGGGGGGTATTGTAGGTGCAGAGGGGTGAGAGCTGTGGATGGAGGTGGGGGTATTCTAGATAGATGCAGGGGGGTGATAGCTGTGGGGCGGGGGGTATTCTAGGTGAAGAGCTGTGGATAGGGGGTATCCTAGGTGAAGAGGGGTGAGAGCTGTGGATGGGGATATTCCAGGTGCAGAGGGGTGAAAGCTATGGATGGGGGGGGGGGGCAATCTATGTGCAGAGAGGTGATAGCTGGGGGGGAGGTATTCTAGGTGCAGAGGGGTGAGAGCTGTGGATGGGGGTATTCTAGATGCAGAGGGGTGAGAGCTATGGATGGGGGGGGGGGGTAATCTATGTGCATAGAGGTGATAGCTGGGGGGGAGGTATTCTAGGTGCAGAGAGGTGATAGCTGGGGGGGAGGTATTCTAGGTGCAGAGGGGTGAGAGCTGTGGATGGAGGTATTCTAGATGCAGAGGGGTGAGAGCTATGGATGGGGGTATTCCAGGTGCAGAGGGGTGAGAGCTGTGGATGGGGGTATTCTAGGTGAAGAGGGGTGGGAGCTGTGGATGGGGGGTATTCTAGATGCAGAGGGGTGAGAGCTATGGATGGGGGGTATTCCAGGTTCAGAGGGGTGAGAGCTGTGGATGGGGGTATTCCAGGTGAAGAGGGGTCAGAGCACTGGATGGGGGGTATTCTAGGTGCAGAGGGGTGAGAGCTGTGGATGGGGGTATTCTAGGTGCAGAGGGGTGAGAGCTGTGGATGGGGGTATTCCAGGTGCAGAGGGGTGAGAGCTGTGGATGGGGGTATTCCAGCTGCAGAGGGGTGAGAGCTGTGGATGGGGGTATTCTAGGTGAAGAGGGGTGAGAGCCGTGTATGGGGGTATTCTAGGTGAAGAGGGGTGAGAGCTGTGGATGGGGGTATTCTAGGTGAAGAAGGGTGAGAGCTGTGGATGGGGGGTATTCTAGGTGAAGAAGGGTGAGAGCTGTGGATGGGGGTATTCTAGGTGAAGAAGGGTGAGAGCTGTGGATGGGGGTGTTCTAGGTGAAGAAGGGTAAGAGCTGTGGATGGGGGTATTCTAGGTGAAGAAGGGTGAGAGCTGTGGATGGGGGTATTCTAGGTGAAGAAGGGTGAGAGCTGTGGATGGGGGTATTCTAGGTGAAGAAGGGTGAGAGCTGTGGATGGGGGTATTCTAGGTGAAGAAGGGTGAGAGCTGTGGATGGGGGGTATTCTAGGTAAAGAAGGGTGAGAGCTGTGGATGGGGGTATTCTAGGTGAAGAAGGGTGAGAGCTGTGGATGGGGGTATTCTAGGTGAAGAAGGGTGAGAGCTGTGGATGGGGGTATTCTAGGTGAAGAAGGGTGAGAGCTGTGGATGGGGGTATTCTAGGTGAAGAAGGGTGAGAACTGTGGATGGGGGTATTCTAGGTGAAGAGGGGTGAGAGCTGTGGATGGGGGTATTCTAGGTGAAGAAGGGTGAGAGCTGTGGATGGGGGTATTCTAGGTGAAGAGGGGTGAGAGCTGTGGATGGGGAGTATTCTAGGTGAAGAAGGGTGAGAGCTGTGGATGGGGGTATTCTAGGTGAAGAGGGGTGAGAGCTGTGGATGGGGAGTATTCTAGGTGAAGAAGGGTGAGAGCTGTGGATGGGGGTATTCTAGGTGAAGAGGGGTGAGAGCTGTGGATGGGGGTATTCTAGGTGAAGAAGGGTGAGAGCTGTGGATGGGGGTATTCTAGGTGAAGAGAGGTGAGAGCTGTGGATGGGGAGTATTCTAGGTGAAGAAGGGTGGGAGCTGTGGATGGGGGTATTCTAGGTGAAGAAGGGTGAGAGCTGTGGATGGGGGTATTCTAGGTGAAGAAGGGTGAGAGCTGTGGATGGGGGTATTCTAGGTGAAGAAGGGTGAGAGCTGTGGATGGGGGGTATTCTAGGTAAAGAAGGGTAAGAGCTGTGGATGGGGGGCATTCTAGGTGAAGAGGGGTGAGAGCTGTGGATGGGGGGTATTCTAGGTGAAGAGGGGTGGGAGCTGTGGATGGAGGTATTCTAGGTGAAGAAGGGTGAGAGCTGTGGATGGGGGCATTCTAGGTGAAGAGGGGTGAGAGCTGTGGATGGGGGGTATTCTAGGTGAAGAGGGGTGGGAGCTGTGGATGGAGGTATTCTAGGTGAAGAAGGGTGGGAGCTGTGGATGGGGGTATTCTAGGTGAAGAAGGGTGAGAGCTGTGGATGGGGGTATTCTAGGTGAAGAGGGGTGAGAGCTGTGGATGGGGAGTATTCTAGGTGAAGAAGGGTGAGAGCTGTGGATGGGGGTATTCTAGGTGAAGAGGGGTGAGAGCTGTGGATGGGGGGTATTCTAGGTGAAGCGGGGTGAGAGCTGTGGATGGGGGTATTCTAGGTGAAGAAGGGTAAGAGCTGTGGATGGGGGTATTCTAGGTGAAGAGGGGTGAGAGCTGTGGATGGGGGTATTCTAGGTGAAGAAGGGTAAGAGCTGTGGATGGGGGTATTCTAGGTGAAGAGGGGTGAGAGCTGTGGATGGGGGGTATTCTAGGTGAAGAGGGATGGGAGCTGTGGATGGGGGGGTATTCCAGCTGCAGAGGGGTGAGAGCTGTGGATGGGGGTATTCTAGGTGAAGAGGGGTGAGAGCCGTGGATGGGGGTATTCTAGGTGAAGAGGGGTGAGAGCTGTGGATGGGGGTATTCTAGGTGAAGAAGGGTGAGAGCTGTGGATGGGGGGTATTCTAGGTGAAGAAGGGTGAGAGCTGTGGATGGGGGTATTCTAGGTGAAGAAGGGTGAGAGCTGTGGATGGGGGTATTCTAGGTGAAGAAGGGTGAGAGCTGTGGATGGGGGTATTCTAGGTGAAGAAGGGTGAGAGCTGTGGATGGGGGTATTCTAGGTGAAGAAGGGTGAGAGCTGTGGATGGGGGTATTCTAGGTGAAGAAGGGTGATAGCTGTAGATGGGGGTATTCTAGGTGAAGAAGGGTGAGAGCTGTGGATGGGGGTATTCTAGGTGAAGAAGGGTGGGAGCTGTGGATGGGGGTATTCTAGGTGAAGAAGGGTGAGAGCTGTGGATGGGGGAATTCTAGGTGAAGAAGGGTGAGAGCTGTGGATGGGGGTATTCCAGGTGCAGAGGGGTGAGAGCTGTGGATGGGGGTATTCTAGGTAAAGAAGGGTGGGAGCTGTGGATGGGGGTATTCTAGGTGAAGAAGGGTGAGAGCTGTGGATGGGGGTATTCTAGGTGAAGAAGGGTGAGAGCTGTGGATGGGGGTATTCTAGGTGAAGAAGGGTGAGAGCTGTGGATGGGGGGTATTCTAGGTAAAGAAGGGTAAGAGCTGTGGATGGGGGGCATTCTAGGTGAAGAGGGGTGAGAGCTGTGGATGGGGGGTATTCTAGGTGAAGAGGGGTGGGAGCTGTGGATGGAGGTATTCTAGGTGAAGAAGGGTGAGAGCTGTGGATGGGGGCATTCTAGGTGAAGAGGGGTGAGAGCTGTGGATGGGGGGTATTCTAGGTGAAGAGGGGTGGGAGCTGTGGATGGAGGTATTCTAGGTGAAGAAGGGTGGGAGCTGTGGATGGGGGTATTCTAGGTGAAGAAGGGTGAGAGCTGTGGATGGGGGTATTCTAGGTGAAGAGGGGTGAGAGCTGTGGATGGGGAGTATTCTAGGTGAAGAAGGGTGAGAGCTGTGGATGGGGGTATTCTAGGTGAAGAGGGGTGAGAGCTGTGGATGGGGGGTATTCTAGGTGAAGCGGGGTGAGAGCTGTGGATGGGGGTATTCTAGGTGAAGAAGGGTAAGAGCTGTGGATGGGGGTATTCTAGGTGAAGAGGGGTGAGAGCTGTGGATGGGGGTATTCTAGGTGAAGAAGGGTAAGAGCTGTGGATGGGGGTATTCTAGGTGAAGAGGGGTGAGAGCTGTGGATGGGGGGTATTCTAGGTGAAGAGGGATGGGAGCTGTGGATGGGGGGGTATTCCAGCTGCAGAGGGGTGAGAGCTGTGGATGGGGGTATTTTAGGTGAAGAGGGGTGAGAGCCGTGGATGGGGGTATTCTAGGTGAAGAGGGGTGAGAGCTGTGGATGGGGGTATTCTAGGTGAAGAAGGGTGAGAGCTGTGGATGGGGGGTATTCTAGGTGAAGAAGGGTGAGAGCTGTGGATGGGGGTATTCTAGGTGAAGAAGGGTGAGAGCTGTGGATGGGGGTATTCTAGGTGAAGAAGGGTGAGAGCTGTGGATGGGGGTATTCTAGGTGAAGAAGGGTGAGAGCTGTGGATGGGGGTATTCTAGGTGAAGAAGGGTGATAGCTGTAGATGGGGGTATTCTAGGTGAAGAAGGGTGAGAGCTGTGGATGGGGGTATTCTAGGTGAAGAAGGGTGGGAGCTGTGGATGGGGGTATTCTAGGTGAAGAAGGGTGAGAGCTGTGGATGGGGGTATTCTAGGTGAAGAAGGGTGAGAGCTGTGGATGGGGGTATTCCAGGTGCAGAGGGGTGAGAGCTGTGGATGGGGGTATTCTAGGTGAAGCGGGGTGAGAGCTGTGGATGGGGGTATTCTAGGTGAAGAGGGGTGGCAGCAGTGGATGGGGGGTATTCTAGGTGCAGAGGGATGAGAGCTGTGGATGGGGAGTATTCTAGGTGAAGAAGGGTGAGAGCTGTGGATGGGGGTATTCTAGGTGAAGAAGGGTGAGAGCTGTGGATGGGGGTATTCTAGGTGAAGAGGGGTGAGAGCTGTGGATGGGGGTATTCTAGGTGAAGAAGGGTGAGAGCTGTGGAGGGGGGTATTCTAGGTGAAGAGGGGTGAGAGCTCTGGATGGGGAGTATTCTAGGTGAAGAAGGGTGAGAGCTGTGGATGGGGGGTATTCTAGGTGAAGAAGGGTGAGAGCTGTGGATGGGGGTATTCTAGGTGAAGAAGGGTGAGAGCTGTGGATGGGGGTATTCTAGGTGAAGAAGGGTGAGAGCTGTGGATGGGGGTATTCTAGGTGAAGAAGGGTGAGAGCTGTGGATGGGGGTATTCTAGGTGAAGAAGGGTGATAGCTGTAGATGGGGGTATTCTAGGTGAAGAAGGGTGAGAGCTGTGGATGGGGGTATTCTAGGTGAAGAAGGGTGGGAGCTGTGGATGGGGGTATTCTAGGTGAAGAAGGGTGAGAGCTGTGGATGGGGGTATTCTAGGTGAAGAAGGGTGAGAGCTGTGGATGGGGGTATTCCAGGTGCAGAGGGGTGAGAGCTGTGGATGGGGGTATTCTAGGTGAAGCGGGGTGAGAGCTGTGGATGGGGGTATTCTAGGTGAAGAGGGGTGGCAGCAGTGGATGGGGGGTATTCTAGGTGCAGAGGGATGAGAGCTGTGGATGGGGAGTATTCTAGGTGAAGAAGGGTGAGAGCTGTGGATGGGGGTATTCTAGGTGAAGAAGGGTGAGAGCTGTGGATGGGGGTATTCTAGGTGAAGAGGGGTGAGAGCTGTGGATGGGGGTATTCTAGGTGAAGAAGGGTGAGAGCTGTGGATGGGGGTATTCTAGGTGAAGAGGGGTGAGAGCTCTGGATGGGGAGTATTCTAGGTGAAGAAGGGTGAGAGCTGTGGATGGGGGGTATTCTAGGTGAAGAGGGATGGGAGCTGTGGATGGGGGGGTATTCCAGCTGCAGAGGGGTGAGAGCTGTGGATGGGGGTATTCTAGGTGAAGAGGGGTGAGAGCCGTGGATGGGGGTATTCTAGGTGAAGAGGGGTGAGAGCTGTGGATGGGGGTATTCTAGGTGAAGAAGGGTGAGAGCTGTGGATGGGGGGTATTCTAGGTGAAGAAGGGTGAGAGCTGTGGATGGGGGTATTCTAGGTGAAGAAGGGTGAGAGCTGTGGATGGGGGTATTCTAGGTGAAGAGGGGTGAGAGCTGTGGATGGGGAGTATTCTAGGTGAAGAAGGGTGAGAGCTGTGGATGGGGGTATTCTAGGTGAAGAGGGGTGAGAGCTGTGGATGGGGGTATTCTAGGTGAAGAAGGGTGAGAGCTGTGGATGGGGGTATTCTAGGTGAAGAGAGGTGAGAGCTGTGGATGGGGAGTATTCTAGGTGAAGAAGGGTGGGAGCTGTGGATGGGGGTATTCTAGGTGAAGAAGGGTGAGAGCTGTGGATGGGGGTATTCTAGGTGAAGAAGGGTGAGAGCTGTGGATGGGGGTATTCTAGGTGAAGAAGGGTGAGAGCTGTGGATGGGGGGTATTCTAGGTAAAGAAGGGTAAGAGCTGTGGATGGGGGGCATTCTAGGTGAAGAGGGGTGAGAGCTGTGGATGGGGGGTATTCTAGGTGAAGAGGGGTGGGAGCTGTGGATGGAGGTATTCTAGGTGAAGAAGGGTGAGAGCTGTGGATGGGGGCATTCTAGGTGAAGAGGGGTGAGAGCTGTGGATGGGGGGTATTCTAGGTGAAGAGGGGTGGGAGCTGTGGATGGAGGTATTCTAGGTGAAGAAGGGTGGGAGCTGTGGATGGGGGTATTCTAGGTGAAGAAGGGTGAGAGCTGTGGATGGGGGTATTCTAGGTGAAGAGGGGTGAGAGCTGTGGATGGGGAGTATTCTAGGTGAAGAAGGGTGAGAGCTGTGGATGGGGGTATTCTAGGTGAAGAGGGGTGAGAGCTGTGGATGGGGGGTATTCTAGGTGAAGCGGGGTGAGAGCTGTGGATGGGGGTATTCTAGGTGAAGAAGGGTAAGAGCTGTGGATGGGGGAATTCTAGGTGAAGAGGGGTGAGAGCTGTGGATGGGGGTATTCTAGGTGAAGAAGGGTAAGAGCTGTGGATGGGGGTATTCTAGGTGAAGAGGGGTGAGAGCTGTGGATGGGGGGTATTCTAGGTGAAGAGGGATGGGAGCTGTGGATGGGGGGGTATTCCAGCTGCAGAGGGGTGAGAGCTGTGGATGGGGGTATTCTAGGTGAAGAGGGGTGAGAGCCGTGGATGGGGGTATTCTAGGTGAAGAGGGGTGAGAGCTGTGGATGGGGGTATTCTAGGTGAAGAAGGGTGAGAGCTGTGGATGGGGGGTATTCTAGGTGAAGAAGGGTGAGAGCTGTGGATGGGGGTATTCTAGGTGAAGAAGGGTGAGAGCTGTGGATGGGGGTATTCTAGGTGAAGAAGGGTGAGAGCTGTGGATGGGGGTATTCTAGGTGAAGAAGGGTGAGAGCTGTGGATGGGGGTATTCTAGGTGAAGAAGGGTGAGAGCTGTGGATGGGGGTATTCTAGGTGAAGAAGGGTGATAGCTGTAGATGGGGGTATTCTAGGTGAAGAAGGGTGAGAGCTGTGGATGGGGGTATTCTAGGTGAAGAAGGGTGGGAGCTGTGGATGGGGGTATTCTAGGTGAAGAAGGGTGAGAGCTGTGGATGGGGGAATTCTAGGTGAAGAAGGGTGAGAGCTGTGGATGGGGGTATTCCAGGTGCAGAGGGGTGAGAGCTGTGGATGGGGGTATTCTAGGTGAAGAAGGGTGGGAGCTGTGGATGGGGGTATTCTAGGTGAAGAAGGGTGAGAGCTGTGGATGGGGGTATTCTAGGTGAAGAAGGGTGAGAGCTGTGGATGGGGGTATTCTAGGTGAAGAAGGGTGAGAGCTGTGGATGGGGGGTATTCTAGGTAAAGAAGGGTAAGAGCTGTGGATGGGGGGCATTCTAGGTGAAGAGGGGTGAGAGCTGTGGATGGGGGGTATTCTAGGTGAAGAGGGGTGGGAGCTGTGGATGGAGGTATTCTAGGTGAAGAAGGGTGAGAGCTGTGGATGGGGGCATTCTAGGTGAAGAGGGGTGAGAGCTGTGGATGGGGGGTATTCTAGGTGAAGAGGGGTGGGAGCTGTGGATGGAGGTATTCTAGGTGAAGAAGGGTGGGAGCTGTGGATGGGGGTATTCTAGGTGAAGAAGGGTGAGAGCTGTGGATGGGGGTATTCTAGGTGAAGAGGGGTGAGAGCTGTGGATGGGGAGTATTCTAGGTGAAGAAGGGTGAGAGCTGTGGATGGGGGTATTCTAGGTGAAGAGGGGTGAGAGCTGTGGATGGGGGGTATTCTAGGTGAAGCGGGGTGAGAGCTGTGGATGGGGGTATTCTAGGTGAAGAAGGGTAAGAGCTGTGGATGGGGGTATTCTAGGTGAAGAGGGGTGAGAGCTGTGGATGGGGGTATTCTAGGTGAAGAGGGGTAAGAGCTGTGGATGGGGGTATTCTAGGTGAAGAGGGGTGAGAGCTGTGGATGGGGGGTATTCTAGGTGAAGAGGGATGGGAGCTGTGGATGGGGGGGTATTCCAGCTGCAGAGGGGTGAGAGCTGTGGATGGGGGTATTCTAGGTGAAGAGGGGTGAGAGCCGTGGATGGGGGTATTCTAGGTGAAGAGGGGTGAGAGCTGTGGATGGGGGTATTCTAGGTGAAGAAGGGTGAGAGCTGTGGATGGGGGGTATTCTAGGTGAAGAAGGGTGAGAGCTGTGGATGGGGGTATTCTAGGTGAAGAAGGGTGAGAGCTGTGGATGGGGGTATTCTAGGTGAAGAAGGGTGAGAGCTGTGGATGGGGGTATTCTAGGTGAAGAAGGGTGAGAGCTGTGGATGGGGGTATTCTAGGTGAAGAAGGGTGATAGCTGTAGATGGGGGTATTCTAGGTGAAGAAGGGTGAGAGCTGTGGATGGGGGTATTCTAGGTGAAGAAGGGTGGGAGCTGTGGATGGGGGTATTCTAGGTGAAGAAGGGTGAGAGCTGTGGATGGGGGTATTCTAGGTGAAGAAGGGTGAGAGCTGTGGATGGGGGTATTCCAGGTGCAGAGGGGTGAGAGCTGTGGATGGGGGTATTCTAGGTGAAGCGGGGTGAGAGCTGTGGATGGGGGTATTCTAGGTGAAGAGGGGTGGCAGCAGTGGATGGGGGGTATTCTAGGTGCAGAGGGATGAGAGCTGTGGATGGGGAGTATTCTAGGTGAAGAAGGGTGAGAGCTGTGGATGGGGGTATTCTAGGTGAAGAAGGGTGAGAGCTGTGGATGGGGGTATTCTAGGTGAAGAGGGGTGAGAGCTGTGGATGGGGGTATTCTAGGTGAAGAAGGGTGAGAGCTGTGGATGGGGGTATTCTAGGTGAAGAGGGGTGAGAGCTCTGGATGGGGAGTATTCTAGGTGAAGAAGGGTGAGAGCTGTGGATGGGGGGTATTCTAGGTGAAGAAGGGTGAGAGCTGTGGATGGGGGTATTCTAGGTGAAGAAGGGTGAGAGCTGTGGATGGGGGTATTCTAGGTGAAGAAGGGTGAGAGCTGTGGATGGGGGTATTCTAGGTGAAGAAGGGTGAGAGCTGTGGATGGGGGTATTCTAGGTGAAGAAGGGTGATAGCTGTAGATGGGGGTATTCTAGGTGAAGAAGGGTGAGAGCTGTGGATGGGGGTATTCTAGGTGAAGAAGGGTGGGAGCTGTGGATGGGGGTATTCTAGGTGAAGAAGGGTGAGAGCTGTGGATGGGGGTATTCTAGGTGAAGAAGGGTGAGAGCTGTGGATGGGGGTATTCCAGGTGCAGAGGGGTGAGAGCTGTGGATGGGGGTATTCTAGGTGAAGCGGGGTGAGAGCTGTGGATGGGGGTATTCTAGGTGAAGAGGGGTGGCAGCAGTGGATGGGGGGTATTCTAGGTGCAGAGGGATGAGAGCTGTGGATGGGGAGTATTCTAGGTGAAGAAGGGTGAGAGCTGTGGATGGGGGTATTCTAGGTGAAGAAGGGTGAGAGCTGTGGATGGGGGTATTCTAGGTGAAGAGGGGTGAGAGCTGTGGATGGGGGTATTCTAGGTGAAGAAGGGTGAGAGCTGTGGATGGGGGTATTCTAGGTGAAGAGGGGTGAGAGCTCTGGATGGGGAGTATTCTAGGTGAAGAAGGGTGAGAGCTGTGGATGGGGGGTATTCTAGGTGAAGAGGGATGGGAGCTGTGGATGGGGGGGTATTCCAGCTGCAGAGGGGTGAGAGCTGTGGATGGGGGTATTCTAGGTGAAGAGGGGTGAGAGCCGTGGATGGGGGTATTCTAGGTGAAGAGGGGTGAGAGCTGTGGATGGGGGTATTCTAGGTGAAGAAGGGTGAGAGCTGTGGATGGGGGGTATTCTAGGTGAAGAAGGGTGAGAGCTGTGGATGGGGGTATTCTAGGTGAAGAAGGGTGAGAGCTGTGGATGGGGGTATTCTAGGTGAAGAAGGGTGAGAGCTGTGGATGGGGGTATTCTAGGTGAAGAAGGGTGAGAGCTGTGGATGGGGGTATTCTAGGTGAAGAAGGGTGAGAGCTGTGGATGGGGGTATTCTAGGTGAAGAAGGGTGATAGCTGTAGATGGGGGTATTCTAGGTGAAGAAGGGTGAGAGCTGTGGATGGGGGTATTCTAGGTGAAGAAGGGTGGGAGCTGTGGATGGGGGTATTCTAGGTGAAGAAGGGTGAGAGCTGTGGATGGGGGTATTCTAGGTGAAGAAGGGTGAGAACTGTGGATGGGGGTATTCTAGGTGAAGAAGGGTGAGAGCTGTGGATGGGGGTATTCTAGGTGAAGAGGGGTGAGAGCTGTGGATGGGGAGTATTCTAGGTGAAGAAGGGTGAGAGCTGTGGATGGGGGTATTCTAGGTGAAGAGGGGTGAGAGCTGTGGATGGGGGGTATTCTAGGTGAAGCGGGGTGAGAGCTGTGGATGGGGGTATTCTAGGTGAAGAAGGGTGAGAGCTGTGGATGGGGGGTATTCTAGGTGAAGAGGGGTGAGAGCTGTGGATGGGGGGTATTCTAGGTGAAGAAGGGTGAGAGCTGTGGATGGGGGTATTCTAGGTGAAGAGGGGTGAGAGCTGTGGATGGGGGGTATTCTAGGTGAAGCGGGGTGAGAGCTGTGGATGGGGGTATTCTAGGTGAAGAAGGGTAAGAGCTGTGGATGGGGGTATTCTAGGTGAAGAGGGGTGAGAGCTGTGGATGGGGGTATTCTAGGTGAAGAAGGGTAAGAGCTGTGGATGTGGGTATTCTAGGTGAAGAGGGGTGAGAGCTGTGGATGGGGGGTATTCTAGGTGAAGAAGGGTGAGAGCTGTGGATGGGGGGTATTCTAGGTGAAGAGGGGTGAGAGCTGTGGATGGGGGGTATTCTAGGTGAAGAAGGGTGAGAGCTGTGGATGGGGGGTATTCTAGGTGAAGAAGGGTGAGAGCTGTGGATGGGGGGTATTCTAGGTGAAGAAGGGTGAGAGCTGTGGATGGGGGGTATTCTAGGTGAAGAAGGGTGAGAGCTGTGGATGGGGGGTATTCTAGGTGAAGAAGGGTGAGAGCTGTGGATGGGGGGTATTCTAGGTGAAGAGAGGTGAGAGCTGTGGATGGGGGGTATTCTAGGTGAAGAAGGGTGGGAGCTGTGGATGGGGGTATTCTAGGTGAAGAAGGGTGAGAGCTGTGGATGGGGGGTATTCTAGGTGAAGAAGGGTGAGAGCTGTGGATGGGGGGTATTCTAGGTGAAGAGGGGTGAGAGCTGTGGATGGGGGGTATTCTAGGTGAAGAAGGGTGAGAGCTGTGGATGGGGGGTATTCTAGGTGAAGAGGGGTGAGAGCTGTGGATGGGGGTATTCTAGGTGAAGAAGGGTGGGAGCTGTGGATGGGGGTATTCTAGGTGAAGAAGGGTGAGAGCTGTGGATGGGGGGTATTCTAGGTGAAGAAGGGTGGGAGCTGTGGATGGGGGTATTCTAGGTGAAGAAGGGTGAGAGCTGTGGATGGGGGGTATTCTAGGTGAAGAAGGGTGAGAGCTGTGGATGGGGGGTATTCTAGGTGAAGAGGGGTGAGAGCTGTGGATGGAGGTATTCTAGGTGAAGAGGGGTGAGAGCTGTGGATGGGGGTATTCTAGGTGAAGAGGGGTGAGAGCTGTGGATGGGGGTATTCTAGGTGAAGAAGGGTAAGAGCTGTGGATCTGGGTATTCTAGGTGAAGAGGGGTGAGAGCTGTGGATGGGGGTATTCTAGGTGAAGAGGGGTGGGAGCTGTGGATGGGGGTATTCTAGGTGAAGAAGGGTGAGAGCTGTGGATGGGGGTATTCTAGGTGAAGAGGGGTGAGAGCTGTGGATGGGGGTATTCTAGGTGAAGAGGGGTGAGAGCTGTGGATGGGGGTATTCTAGGTGAAAAAGGGTGAGAGCTGTGGATGGGGGTATTAGACGTGAAGAGGGGTGGGAGCTGTGGATGGGGGTATTCTAGGTGAAGAAGGGTGAGAGCTGTGGATGGGGGTATTAGACGTGAAGAGGGGTGGGAGCTGTGGATGTGGGGGTATTTCAGCTGCAGAGGGGTGAGAGCACTGGATGGGGGGTATTCTAGGTGCAGAGGGGTGCAGGGGAACACTTTATTCACCCCCATGACATCTATGGAGTAAGGCTTGCAGGATAACAATTATAATTAGGTTGCAGAATCCAAACAAACCAAAAAGTCCTCCAACAAACTACTGTAATGGGCAGCTTTATCTCCCTAAAAGAAAAAGTATTTACATGTCAACTCTTCCATCACAAAGTCATAATAAGGATCAGTGAAAGAATCCCGCTCACTCCCTGTATACAATACCAATCACTGAGACATTGTATCTCCCCCCTCTGGGTGCCGCTCTGGGTACAATAGGCCATCATCAGCCTTTCAAATGGAAACCAGCCTGTGCAATCGTCCAGGTAACATTCTCTCCATCCATCCAAACAAAAGGAGAATGCGGAAAAACCACAAAGTAAAAAATCACCCGGGGCAAATGGTGAATCACAGATTATCCGTATATTGGAGCGTGATTAGGAAAACGGAAGCAAAGAATAGAACAGATGTCACCTGCTGTACCCGGATTCTGTACGGATGAAACAGTGAATGCAGAATTTTGTTCTTTTTCTTGCAGCCACTTTCTATCAGCAATGGGGAGGGATTCCCAATGGTGACAAAAGTAGAACAAGCCAACTTGATGTGTGTTTAAATGGCTACTTGTAGTCTCCATTGGAAGCCCATGTGACAGGGTGACAACACAGGGGCACAGTTGGGAGACAAGGATGGAGCGTTGTCACCAGGTGCGTATCTACCACGAGACATACAAGGTGTTTGGCTTGGGCGGCATGTTTCAGGGGGCGGCACCAACCCCAGGCAGAAGGGCAGAGGTGGCTCTTTAACCTCTTGCCAACCACGCTATCGCCGAATGACGGCTACAGCGGTATCGTCCAGTTCTAGGAGGATCGTCCAGTTCTATCGATGTCCTCCCGGAACCACGCCCCCCACGCACCCAATGTGCTCTGTGATCGGGGTAAAGAGCCAATCACAGTGGCTCTCTGCCACATGATCAGCTGTGTCCAATTAACTGATCACGACGTAAACACATTTGCCGGTTATCTGCATTCCTTTCCTCACGCTGTCACAGCCGATAACCTGCAACTGTGAAAGAGGACATCTACGCTAATAATCAGGGCACTGATCATCAGTGCAACCCCAACAGTGCCCATCAGTGCTACCAATCAGAGCTGCCAATCAGTACCCATCAGTGCTGCCAATCAGTGCCCATCTGTGCTGCCAATCAGTGCCCAACAGTGCCACCTATCAGTGTCCTTCAGTGCCACCTATCAGTGCCCTTCAATGCTCATGCTCTCATGCCCTACTGACCCCTGTCCTCTACCCTGCTGAGCCCATCCTCTGCCCTGCTGACCCCATCCTATACAAACATCCAAATACATTTGCCGGTTATCGGCATTCCTTTCCTCACGCTGTCACAGCCGGTAACCTGCAACTGTGAAAGAGGACATCTACGCTAATAATTAGGGCACCGATCATCAGTGCAACCCCAACAGTGCCCATCAGTGCTTCCAATCAGTGCTGCCAATCAGTGCCCATCAGTGCTGCCAATCAGTGCCCATATGTGCTGCCAATCAGTGCCACCTATAAGTGTCCTTCTCTGCTCTCATGCCCTACTGACCCCTGACCTCTACCCTGCTGAGCCCATCCTCTGCCCTGCTGACTCCATCCTATACGCCGCTGACCTCTGCCGCATTGACCACATGTCTTGGAGTCTCATGAGGAAGCCACGGCTGTTCACTGTGAAGGGCCAAAGCTTCCACATCAGAACCTGAGACAAGAATGTTAAATTGCGTCTGGGGTGTGACAGAATTTAGTTGGGGGGGGGGGGGGATTTTAGCCTTGCCTAGGGCAGCACAAAACCAAAATACACCAGTGGTTGTCACCCTATAATAGGAAGTGCCTGTACAACTTTTTGAAATGAGATTGCTTGTTGAAGCTTCTTTGAGGTTTTAGTGATGGGCTTTAGTTAGGAGGATTCCATATTTTGCTTTTGAAACTTTCCTTCTGCCGTGTGTATAAAAGTTAGCTTGGTTATGTCTTCTTTCCGCCAAGGTGAGATATTAGGAGGATGTTATCTCTGACTTTCGTTTTCATACACCAGGAAGCAGAGACCAGGGGAACTCCTGTAATAAAGAAGCCCTGTGTATGGGAGGATTGGTGGCTTTCCTGTCACACACAGTCTTGTAGTTCAGCAGTTTTCTAGATGCAGAACACGGTCCATCGACTCCCCTCCCCCACTAATCTGCTCAGACAGCAACAATAGCAGAAGCTGCCACAAAGGCCAGATAGATAGAATTGATAGAAAGAGAGGTAAAACTCCGAGAGCTGTAATTCTTTATTCATAACTCGTGTTCCCACTGCTGATCTTGATCCCACTTTTGGAAGGAGTGGCTGCAATCCCATGTTTATGGGGCAAGGCTGATGACCCAATGTGATGAGCAATGCCGGCCAGGTTAAAAAAACGTTTGCCATTCATTAATTCGCCTACCAAGAAGTTGATGGTGGCAGCATCTGCCTTCTGTGCCCTCCCCCATATCCACTCTTCATAGTACCCAGCCGAGCTAAGTGTCAGTATTATGGAGGTGGCCATACAGGTGGTCATTGTTTTAGCCAATTTTAACCACTTTCCATGCACCAGGATCTACTCTTCATAGCACCCAACTGAGCAGAGTGTATTATGGAGTTGGCCATATAGGTGGGAATGTTTTAGCCAATTTAACCACTTTCCATCCACCAGGATCCACTCTTCATAGCACCCAACCAAGCTAAATTTCAGTATCAAGGAGTTGGCCATTCAGGTGGCAATTTTATATCCAGTTTTAACCAGTTTCCATCCACCGTGATCCTCTCCTTATAGCACCCAACTGAGCAGAGTGTATTATGGAGTTGGCCAAACAGGTGGGAATGTTTAAGCCAATTTTAACCACTTTACATCTACTAAATCCACTCTTCATAGCACCCAACCAAGCTGAGTGTCAGTATTATGGAGGTGGCCATACAGGGGGTAATTTTTTTAGCCAATTTTAACCACTTCCCATGCACCAGGATCTACTCTTCATAGCACCCAACTGAGCGGAGTGTATTATGGAGTTGGTCATATAGGTAGCAATTTTATTGCCAATTTTAACCACTTTCCATCCACCAGGATCCACTCTTCATAGCACCCAACCAAGCTGAATTTCAGTATCAAGGAGTTGGCCATACAGGTGGCAATTTTATATCCAGTTATAACCAGTTTCCATCCACCGTGATCCTCTCCTCATAGCACCCAACTGAGCAGAGTGTATTATGGAGTTGTCCATACAGGTGGTCATTTTTTTAGCCAATTTTAACCTCTTTCCATGCACTAGGATCCACTCTTCATAGCACCCAACTGAGCGGAGTGTATTATGGAGTTGGTCATACAGGTGGCAATTTTAACCACTTTTCATCTACTAAATCCACTCTTCATAGCACCCAACCAAGCTGAGTGTCAGTATTATGGAGTTGGTCATACAGGTGGTCATTTATTTAGCCAATTTTAACCTCTTTCCATGCACTAGGATCCACTCTTCATAGCACCCAACTGAGCGGAGTGTATTATGGAGTTGGTCATACAGGTGGCAATTTTATTGCCAATTTTAACCTCTTTCCATGCACTAGGTTCCACTCTTCATAGCACCCAACCAAGCTGAATTTCAGTATCAAGGAGTTGGCCATACAGGTGGCAATTTTATATCCAGTTTTAACCAGTTTCCATCCACCTTGATCCTCTCCTTATAGCACCCAACTGAGCAGAGTGTATTATGGAGTTGGCCATACAGGTGGGAAAGTTTTAGCCAATTTTAACCACTTTCCATCTACTAAATCCACTCATCATATCACCCAACCAAAATGATCATCAGTATTATAGAGTTGGCCATAGAGGTGGTAATTTTTTTTAGCCAATTGTAACCACTTTCCATCCACCAGGATCCACTCTTCATAGCACCCAACCAAGCTGAGCGTCAGTATTATGGAGTTAGCCATTCAGGTGGCAATTTTATATCCAGTTTTAACCAGTTTCCATCCACCGTGATCCTCTCCTTATAGCACCCAACTGAGCAGAGTGTATTATGGAGTTGTCCATACAGGTGGGAATGTTTTAGCCAATTTTAACCACTTTCCATCCACCAGGATCCACTCTTCATAGCACCCAACCAAGCTGAGCGTCAGTATTATGGAGTTAGCCATTCAGGTGGCAATTTTATATCCAGTTTTAACCAGTTTCCATCCACCGTGATCCTCTCCTTATAGCACCCAACTGAGCAGAGTGTATTATGGAGTTGTCCATACAGGTGGGAATGTTTTAGCCAATTTTAACCACTTTCCATCTACTAAATCCACTCTTCATAGCACCCAACCAAGCTGAGCATCAGTATTATGGAGTTGGCCATACAGGTGGTCATTTCTTAGCCAATTTTAACCACTTTCCATGCACCAGGATCCACTCTTTAGCACCCAGCCAGGCTTAAGGCAATTTCTTATCCAGTTTTAAAAATATTTGGTATATGCTAAACAAAGTATTTTAATAATTAACTGGGTACCTTCGTCCTAAAATTGGACACAATAAACTAGTAAACTGGGGGCACTGAGGACTTTCATGGTACGGCATGAACACATTGTAAAAATACAAAAGTTTATTATGTATACATAGATAACAGACATCCCCAAGAGGGGCAACACACAAAAGAAATTTCTGTATAAAATGATATCACAAAAATCCAGAAAGGGTCCACTGTTAGGTGGATCCAAGAGTGGGAAATTACAACATGCAAACCCTCCTCTTATAGATTGGGTGTTGGCTGTAGTGTCTCCCCTAGAAGGGGGGGGGGGGGGGAATCTCAGACAAGATTCAATCATACTCTACATGTTTCACGGATATACCCCTTCTTCAGGCGTTTGACTCGAGAGGGTTGTATAATCTGTAACAAAATATAAATCCACAAATGATATCAAAATATCAGTGTCAATTGAAAAAAATATAACAGTGAATATACCATTTCAAAAATTCCAGGCAAAATAAACCCAGATCTTAATCAACTATATCATACCCCAAATCCTCAAAGGAACAGCGTGCTGGACTTACCAAAGATCACCCAGATGGAATGGAGGACAGGGCCAGAGAAGGCCTCCTGGTGAATGTGGGACATAAAGTTGGATTTGAATGTAATACAGCTGGTAAAGAACAAAATTAATAATCAAAAATCCAGCCAATTGGGGCCAACTGATTGAGGTACACCACCTATAAGACATGTAAATTCTACCATACGTATCTATATGAGACATTTCCTCACCACCATTGTACTGTTGTACCATTTGGTTGTATGTTGCTTAATTGTGATGGACAAATACCCATCTACTCTTATAAGACCATGTATAGGGTGAGTCACTCCCCCAATTCTGAGTATGATTTGATATAGTTGTTGGTTGGACAGTTGAATCATTTTATATATATTTATATATATTTATTTATTTATTTTATTTATTTCAGGTACTTATACAGCGCTGTCAATTTACGCAGTGCTTTACATATACATTGCACATTCACATCAGTCCCTGCCCTCAGGGAGCTTACAATCTAAGGTTCCTAACTCACATACATACACAGTAGGGCCAATTTTTTTTTTATACAGGATCCAATTAACCTACCAGCATGTCTTTGGAGTGTGGGAGGAAACCGGAGTACCCGGAGGAAATCAACGCAGGCACAGGGAGAACATGCAAACTCCAGGCAGGTAGTGTCGTGGTTGGGATTCGAACCAGCGACCCTCTTGCTGCTAGGTGAAAGTGGTATATTGATTATTACCTTTAAAATCAGTTAAGTTGGACCTTGTCCCCCTAATAAATATATACACTCCTCACCTGTCTATCTCTAAACATCGTTTTTTATCCACCTTATGCCATTTTAGGTACATTTGGTAGAATTTACATGTCTTATAGGTGGTGTACCTCAATCAGTTGGCCCCAAATGGATGGATTTTTGATTATCCTTTTTGTTCTTTACCAGCTGTATTACATTCAAATCCAAGTTTATGTCCCACATTCGCCTGGGAGGCCTTCTCTGGCCCTGTCCTACTTTCCATCTGGGTGATCACTAGTGAGTCCGGCACGCTGTTCCTCTGGGGTTTTTTGGGCATGATATAGTTTATTAAGATCTGGGTTTATTTTGTTTGGAATTTCTGAAATGGTATATTCACTGTCATATTTTTTTCAATTGACACCGATATTTTGATATAATTTGTGGATTTATATTTCATTACAGAATATACACCCCTCTCGAGTCAAACTCCTGAAGAAGCGGTATATCCACGAAACATGTAGAGTATGATTGGATCTTGTCTGGAATTTCCCCCCCCACCAGCCCGTCTGCCACCAACAACCATGCCACGTTCAAAGTTACCTAAATCCCCTTTCTTCCTCATTCTGATGCTCAATGTAAACTTTAGCAAGTCGTCTTCACCATATCTAGACGCCCAAATGCATTGTGTTGCTGGCATGTGATTGGCTGATTAGCAATTTGTGTTACCAAGCAATTTAACAGGTGTACCTAATAAAGTGGCCAGTGAGTGTATATACTGTATATAAATATATATAGATATATATTATACACACATAATATATATATATTAGAGATCGATCGATATATCTAGGGCCGATCTGCACTTTCCCCGATATATCGGAATCGGCCCCTGAGGTTACCGATATTACCGATATTTCGGAAAGTGCTGTACCGGAGTGATATCTGCAGCTAGAGGCATCACCCCAGTACCGGCGTCCATAGCCGACGGTCGGCTGTCTTGTAATAACAACCGATGTGGCTGAGAAGCCCCTCGGCTGTCATTACAAGAAGCGGGAGGGGACGTCCCCCCCCCCCCCTCCCGCCACCTTCCGCGGCTCGCCCGGGTCTCCCGTCCCACCGGTAGCCCAGGCAACCAGCCTGCACGGCCGCCAAAGACCCGATCAAAGCCGCATTCGACTCTGATCGGGTCTCCATGCAAAAACCCGAAAGTGATGTCATGACCTCCTTCCGGGTACTCGGCGCCAGATTAAAAAAAAATGACAGCATTCAAAACAGCCAAACTTGGTGTTTTGAATGCTTTTAAGTGCAGAGGAGGGACCCCCAGATCCCTCCACAAGAGTACCTGTCAAATAATAAATAAATAAATAAATGTTTTTAACCACTTTACCACCGGAGGATTTTGCTGTCTTACGTCTGGGCCACTTTTTGCGATTAGGCACTGTGCGAATTTAACTGACAATTGCGCGGTCATGCGAAGCTGTACCCAAACAAAATTTGCGTCCTTTTTTCCCCACAAATAGAGCTTTCTTTTGGTGGTATTTGATCACCTGTGCGATTTTTACTTTTTGCGCTATAAACAAAAAAAGAGCGTAAATTTTGAAAAAATAACAATATTTTTAAAAATTTTTTATATGAAATTCCCCCCCAAAAAAATGTAAAAATCTAAATTTTTTATCATTTTAGGCCAATTTGTTTTCTGCTACATATTTTTGGTAAAAAAAATCGCAATAAGCGTATTTTTATTGATTTGCACAAAAGTTATTGCGTTTACTAACTAAGGGAAAGATTTCTGTAATTTTTGGTGTTTTTTTTTTATCAACGCGTAATGGCGGCGATCTGCGATTTTTTTTGCGGGACTGCGACATTGCGGCGGACAGATCGGACCCTTGACTGACATTTTTGACACTTTTGGGGGTACCAGTGACATTACTACAGTAATCAGTGCTATACATATGCACTGTTCAGGGGCGTAACTACAGGGGTTGCAGGGGTTGCAATCGCTACCGGGCCCCATGCTCCAGGGGGCCCGGTAGCAAACCAGTGGGTGAACTTCTAGGATCTCAAAGGTCACACTTGCGACCGGGCCCTGGCATTTCACCACTGTGGGGAGGCCCCAAGATTGCAGGAAGGGGGCCCACTGCAGAACTTGTGAAAGGATCCTGATGCGAGACCATAATAAAAGGCCATGCAATGAGATTAAAGAGCCCCAGGATTAGTGGGAAGAGCCCCGGGCTTGAAGGGAAGGGCCCTGGCCAGGGGTCTGGGGGGCCCTTCATGGTTTCTTGCATCGGGGCCCTGAAGGTTCTAGTTACGCCTCTGGCACTGTTACTGTAAAAATGACACTGACAGGGAAGGGGTTCATTTTTATTGGAGAGGGAGGGGTTAATGTATGCCTGGTGCTTACTGACGTGTGTGGGGGGAGGTGACTGAGTGACACAGGGACAGATCGCATGTTCAGCTATGCTGAACCCTGCAATCTGTCACTGTCTGTCACTTAGGAGATCCGCCTGCTTTGTTTACACAAGCAGGCGGATCTCCACACTCGATTCCCCGACGATCGGGGAAGAGCGGCGGTGATCACCGCCGCTCCTCCCATGGCCCGACTCCCGCTGTGACTGAATACAGCGGGAGCGAGCCTCCGGTGGCGCGCGCGCGCCGCCGAAAGAGGGGAATGTCTGGTGACGTCGCCAGACGATAACTAACCACTTTGCCGCAGTACAGTCAACGTGACTGGTCGGCAAGTGGTTAAATGTACAAAAATATCGGGCAATATCGGCCGATACCGATATGCATTGGCTAAAATTTCGGTATCAGCAACGAAAAGCCGATATCGGTCGATCACTAATATATATATATATATATACACACACATACACTGTATATCTCCATTGGAAAAGTAAAAGTTGCATTTTATTGAAATTGTGACATGTTTTATTGATAACAGTATTGTTGTACAGCGGATTGCTATTAGATCACATTTATTTTGTTCATTGATTTTTTACAAGCGGCAGTGCAGGAGTGATTTTGTTGTATGGGTAGAGAGATCTGCCCATGAAAAGAAGAATAGGCCAGATTCCGCCTTTCTACTGCCCGCCGTCGTTTGACAACAGATGTGTTCGCGAGGGGGGGGGGGACAACAACATCAAGCAGGATGAATGCTGTACAGAACGCTACACAGGCCGCGTGGTCTCTGCCGATCAAATAAAAAGCCGGGCCGGATCCTGGAAAGGAGCATTACTGAGCAGATGGATGAAGCAGGCGGGAAGAACAAACTCAATTAAAGAAAATCCAAAAAGTTGTGTACTTTGTAGACAATGTAATGAATGTGATCTGCCCAACTCAAATACCTTCACCATTGTATCTATAAATGTATCTTAACCACTTAAGCCCCGGAAGATTTTACCCCCTTCCTGACCAGGGGGTATTTTGGGATTTGGCACTGAGTGATTTTAACGGACAATTGCACGGTCGTGCGACGCTGTACCCTAATGAATTTGACGTCCTTTTTTCCCCACAAACAGAGCTTTCTTTTGGTGGTATTTGATCACCTGTGCGATTTTTTGATCATGCGCTATAAACAAAAAAAGAGCGACAATTTTGCAAAAATAACAATATTTTTCACATTTTTTATATGAAATTCCCCCCCAAAAAAATGTAAAAATCTAATTTTTTTTAAAATTTTTGGCCAATTTGTTTTCTGCTACATATGTTTGGTAAAAAAAAATCACAATAAGCGTATTTTGATTGGTTTGCGCAAAAGTTATTGCGTTTACTAACTAAGGGAAAGATTTTTGTCATTTTTGTTGTTTTTTTTTTTAACGCGTAATGGCGGCGATCTGCGATTTTTTTTGCGGTACTGCGACATTGCGGCGGACAGATCGGACCCCTGACTGACATTTTTGACACTTTTGGGGTTACCAGTGACATTACTACAGTAATCAGTGCTATACATATGCCCTGTTACTGTAAAAATGACACTGGGTGGGAAGGGGTTAACTTTATTGGAGAGGGAGGGGTTAAGTGTGTCCCTAGGGGCGTGTTTCTAACTGTCATTGGATGTGGCTAGTGGTGTAATAGCACAGATCAACGGTCCTACATAGCAGGACCGAGTGATCTGTGTTTTTACACAGGGGAGAATGACAGGCGGCTTTGTTTACATTAGCCGCCTGCCTTTCTCCCTCTCTACCCGACGATCGCGAGTGACCGGCGGACATCGGGTCCGCCGGTCACACGCGCCAGCTTTGTCGGGTACTAGCGGGGGCGCGCACGCGCCTCCGCCGGCGCGCGCGCGCCCTCTATTCGCTCCCAGGCTAGTGACGTACCGGTACGTCACTTTGCCTGGGAGGGGCTGACCGCCGCCGTATATAGTCAGACGGCGGTCGGCAAGTGGTTAAGCAAGTTTAATCTGAATACGCTCGTCATGAATATTCTTCTTGAATCTTGGCGTGCTTTGTGCATTTATTAGATTGTCAGCTCTTATGAGCAGGGCCCTCTTAATCCTCTTGCATTTTATTGTATTGTAACTGTATTGTCTCCCTTTTATATTGTAAAACATTTATGTTGCTGTGTAAACTGTTGGTGCTATATAAATCCTGTAAAATAATAATAATAGTATTTCTTCCAGATCTGTGCAGTAATCCAGTGTGAGATTTCCTATAATAAAGACCGGTCACTGCTTCCCCCTCTCCTTGTGCAGGGCGACTGGTCTTGTCTCCGCCCCCTCCTTTAGTTTTCAGCAGGCAGCCTGCAGTGGGAGGGTCTTCCTGGTCCCTCCCACAGCTTCATCGTTGGTATTAGTGGAGTCGTAATATTAAGCCCCAGCTCTGTGTCAGTGCACTCAATAGTAGATCCCAGCATTGGCATCAGTGGCAGTACTAATAACCCCACCCCATCCCATCCCATCAACATTGGTGGTCAGTGGCAGTACTAATAACCCCATCCAACCGACATTGGTGGTCAGTGGCCGTACTAATAACCCCATCCAACCGACATTGGTGGTCAGTGGCAGTACTAATAACCCCATCCAACCAACATTGGTGGTCAGTGGCAGTACTAATAACCCCATCCAACCAACATTGGTGGTCAGTGGCAGTACTAATAACCCCATCCAACCAACATTGGTGGTCAGTGGCAGTACTAATAACCCCATCCAACCAACATTGGTGGTCAGTGGCAGTACTAATAACCCCATCCAACCAACATTGGTGGTCAGTGGCAGTACTAATAACCCCATCCAACCAACATTGGTGGTCAGTGGCAGTACTAATAAGCCCATCCAACCAACATTGGTGGTCAGTGGCAGTACTAATAACCCCATCCAACCGACATTGGTGGTCTTTGGCAGTGCTGTTATCCCCGTGCACCAGTGGTAAGTGGCAGGGCTACTGAAATTGAAGCCTGCCATATTGCTGAACAGTGTCAGAATTATTTAACACCTCCAACCCCCCCCCCCCCACCCCACTCTTTTAATGTTGGTGGTAAGTGAGAGTAGTTTTTAACCCCCATCATTGGTGGCAGTATTACATAAATCTCCCCCCACACACATTGATGGTCAGTAGCAATACTGATTAATTCTCCCTCTTATTGGTGGTCTGTAGCGGTATTACGCATGAACCCCTCTCCACTAGTGGTCAGTAGCAGTGCTATGTAACCCCTCCCCCCCCCCCCTTCATTGGTGGTTAGTAGCAGTATTACGTAAATCCCAAACACACACACAGTCAGTAGCAATATAAAAAGAGATCATCCCTCTTATTGGTGATCAGTAGCAGTATTATGTAACCCCCCCCCCCAAACCCCTTCATTGATGGTCAGTAACAGTATTATGCAACCCCCCCCCCAACCCCCTTCCTTGGTTGTCAGTAGCAGTATTATGTATCCCCCCCCCCCAATCCCCCTTCATTGATGGTCCGTAGCAGTATTTTGTAACCCCCCCAACCCCCCTTCATTGGTGGTCAGTAGCAGTATTATGTAACCCCCCCCCAACCCCCCTTTATTGGTGGTCAGTAGCAGTATTATGTAACCCCCCCTTCATTGGTGGTCAGTAGCAGTATTATGTAAACCCCTCCCCACCCACCTTTATTGGTGGTCAGTAGAAGTATTATGTAACCCCCCAAACCCCCCCTTCATTGGTGGTCAGTAGCAGTATAATGTAACTCCCCCAACCCCCCTTCATTGGTGGTCAGTAGCAGTATTATGTAACCCCCCCCCCCTCAACCACCCTTCATTAGTGGTCAGTAGCAGTATTCTGTAACCCCTCCAACCCCCCTTCATTGGTGGTCAGTAGCAGTATTATGTAACCCCCCCCCCTCAACCACCCTTCATTAGTGGTCAGTAGCAGTATTCTGTAACCCCTCCAATCCCCCTTCATTGATGGTCAGTAGCAGTATTATGTAACCCCCCCCCCTTCATTGGTGGTCAGTAGCAGTATTATGTAATCCCCCCCCCCCTTCATTGGTGGTCAATAGCAGTATTATGTAATCCCCCCCCCCCCAACCACCCTTCATTGGTGGTCAGTAGCAGTATTATGTAACCCCCCTCCTTCATTGATGGTCAGTAGCAGTATTATGTAACCCCCCCCCCCTTCATTGGTGGTCAGTAGCAGTATTATGTAACCCCCCCCCCCTTCATTGGTGGTCAATAGCAGTATTATGTAATCCCCCCCCCCCTTCATTGGTGGTCAATAGCAGTATTATGTAATCCCCCCCCCCCCAACCACCCTTCATTGGTGGTCAGTAGCAGTATTATGTAACCCCCCTCCTTCATTGATGGTCAGTAGCAGTATTATGTAACCCCCCCCCCCTTCATTGGTGGTCAGTAGCAGTATTATGTAACCCCCCCCCCTTCATTGGTGGTCAATAGCAGTATTATGTAATCCCCCCCCCCCTTCATTGGTGGTCAATAGCAGTATTATGTAATCCCCCCCCCCCCAACCACCCTTCATTGGTGGTCAGTAGCAGTATTATGTAACCCCCCTCCTTCATTGATGGTCAGTAGCAGTATTATGTAACCCCCCCCCCTTCATTGGTGGTCAATAGCAGTATTATGTAATCCCCCCCCCCCCCTTCATTGGTGGTCAATAGCAGTATTATGTAATCCCCCCCCCCCCCCCAACCACCCTTCATTGGTGGTCAGTAGCAGTATTATGTAACCCCCCCCCCCCCTTCATTGGTGGTCAGTAGCAGTATTATGTAACCCCCCCCCCTTCATTAGTGGTCAGTAGCAGTATTATGTTACCCCCCAACCCCTCTTCATTGGGGGTCAGTAGCAGTAATATGTAACCCCCCCCCTTCATTGGTGGTCAGTAGCAGTATTATGTAACCCCCCCCCCTTCATTGGTGGTCAATAGCAGTATTATGTAATCCCCCCCCCCCCAACCACCCTTCATTGGTGGTCAGTAGCAGTATTATGTAACCCCCCCCCCCCTTCATTGGTGGTCAGTAGCAGTATTATGTTACCCCCCAACCCCTCTTCATTGGGGGTCAGTAGCAGTAATATGTAACCCCCCCCCCTTCATTGGTGGTCAGTAGCAGTATTATGTTACCCCCCAACCCCTCTTCATTGGGGGTCAGTAGCAGTAATATGTAACCCCCCCCCCCTTCATTGGTGGTCAGTAGCAGTATTATGTTACCCCCCAACCCCTCTTCATTGGGGGTCAGTAGCAGTAATATGTAACCCCCCCCCCCTTCATTGGTGGTCAGTAGCAGTATTATGTTACCCCCCCAACCCCTCTTCATTGGGGGTCAGTAGCAGTATTATGTAACCCCCCCCAACCCCTCTTCATTGGTGGTCAGTAGCAGTGTTATGTAAACCTTTCCCCTTTCATCTTTGCTCCATGGCTGTTTTTATGGATGGTCTGGGGTTATTTACCTGCTTGAACTGTCAGGCAGAGATCACTCTGCCCAACAGTTGTTTCAGTGCTGGATGATAGAACGCAGGGAGCATTCCAGCGCCTGGCACTCTGCTGCGGCTCTGCAAAGTGCTGAAAAGGTGGCGGACTTGGTGGACTCAGCCCAGGACACGGCGGGCTGCGTGTTGGGCACCAGGACTTTATATATTGCATACGCTGCTTATACAGACATAGGCATCTCTCATCATTTCTAATCAATTATTTGAAGCATAATAACGGTCTAGCTGTGGTTTATAATACATATGATCTAGGCATCATGAAAAACAGGAAGTGGCTTAAGGAGGCTGCAGGAGATCAGCAGCACTCGAATGCAACAAAAAGATTTTAAAAAAGGTGAAAACAATATATAAAAAAAAAAAAAACGCAATTGTTAATGATACACAAGCACTTTAGTAAACTAAATGTTATCCAGTTATCCTATCCCATCTACTTTACATTGGATCAACAACAAACATATGAACAAATACAGCTGTTAAGTCGTTGTCTTTAGCTAAGCCTTGGGAAGGCCACATTTCAGGCCAATGACAAGCAGTGACGGCGACGGTGGGTGAGGGCAGTTGGATGTGTGTTGCAGAGATAGCAATAACAAGAGGGAGGCAGTGGGGGAAGGGCGTGTGTCATCTCACATGCCTATTTACTGATCAAAGACAACTTGAAGCACAAGATCTTCCTGAGTTCCTTCACCACAAAGCTCAGCATTGTTCCACAAAGCAAAAAAAGAAGAGAAAATATATTGATGGTGCTACGATTAACACGATCATTGTTTTAAGTGTGAAAGTCAGAGGCGGGCGGAGAGTCTGGGGAGGCTTCTGTGCTTGTGAGAGCCATGTGGCCTTCACTTCTGATAGAGCAGCCTTTCCCAACCTTTATAACATGGAGGAACCCTCAAAATAACTTTCTGGTCTCAAGGAAGTCCTACTAATAGTTACCAGGGCCGTTCGAAGGAATTTGGGGGCCCCAAGCAAAGTGGACATGGAGGCCCCCCCCCCCCATAGCCATACAGTTTAAGTTCACCCATACTTTATATTTTTCACTAAACTTAAGTGACCCCTATACAACAAGTTGCCAGATATTATCGCCCCTCCCATTCCCCCACCATGTGCCCTAGATGATACCATGGGGACTTTTTTCTTATGCTATGGGACTATCCAGCTGTCTGTTAACAGGTAGGTATTGTTCCCAATTGGTCCAATTTTTGCAAGAAAAAATGGAATGGCAGACTGTCAGTGTGATCTCATACCTGTCGCTGGCCTGGTCCGGTCCACGTGTGTGAGGAGGATGTGATGTGATGACTCGTGGTGTGTCTCTCTCTGGCGAAGTTTGCGGGCCTGGTGGGGTGGCGCCACTCCCGCGCGCGCTTTAGGCCGCCTAGGCTGGGGCGGGGCTGGTGCGCAGATGCGCGCCGCCGCCGCCGCGCACTCTCCACCTAGCGAGCCGGCACCGCGTGACGTCATGCCGCTCCTCCTCTTTGCGCCCGCCCGCTGGCCTGTCACAGGCCGCCTGTGTGTGAGGCCGGCCTGTGTGTGTGAGGCGTTTGTGTTTTTGGGATAATGTCAGTCTGTTTCTTGGGTCTTGGGGCCCCAGGCCAGCTCGGGGCCCCAAGCAATTGCTTGTTTTGCCTGCCTTGACGCGACGGGCCTGATAGTTACTGTATCTACAGTTTACAGTATATCAACGTGAGGGTTACTAGGTAGAATGCTCATTTTATTTGTGATCATTGGGAAGAACAGATGGCTAATTAGTGTCACTGGTTACTCATCTGAGAGGCAGAAGTTGCTTATTGCTCAAGGAACCTGTGGAGCAACCTCTGGAGGAACCCTAGGGGTCCACGGAACACTGGTTGCAAATGGCTGCTATAGAGGCTCCAGGCATGCTGCATTTTCTGTACTCTTCTACTGGTTCCAAAGAACAGTTCAGGCTTTTCTTTTTGGGGTTTTTATTGGGAATAATGAACTTGGATAGGGACCATGGGATACCCTGAAAAACTATAAAACTGAACAACTCGAGGACTCCTCAACTTCTGGCTCCACTGCACAAAAATGAATGTCCCACAGGATGATGACCTGTACTCCTCCCAGAGTTAAAAGCTACAAAATTCTCCAGCACAGGGGTCATCTCATATAGCCTCAAGCCTCGTACACACGCGTCGAAAATCAGCAGGGAATTTTCGTCCGACGACCGATCTGCCGATTGTCGGCTTGTTAGTATGATGCTTCCGACAACCAACTCCGACTTTTCGGCCGAAAAAAAATCTGGTGTGCAAACTATAAAATTGTTGTTGGCCGTCAACACAACGGCCGATTTTCGTGCAGTCAGTACAGATTTCGTCAGGGAAAAATCTTATGAGCAAGACTGGGCATGCTCAGAGAAGAAAGAACACAAAGAAAGCAAACCAACACATGACATCACTTCTGAAGTAGAATTTTGTTGGGCGAGAAAATTCGTGTGCAGTCTAGGCACATTCCAAAGAACAAAACACCACTCTGGACAAAAGACGGACGATCGGTCGGCCGATAATCGTTGCGTGTGTACGGGGCTTTACTCATCTGAGAGGCAGAAGTTGCTTATTGCTCAAGGAACCTGTGGAGCAACCTCTGGAGGAACCCCTAGAAACCTCTGGAGGAACCCTAGGGGTCCACGGAACACTGGTTGCAAATGGTTGCTATAGAGGCTCCTGGCATGCTGCATTTTCTGCACTCTTCTACTGGTTCCAAAGAACAGTCCAGGCTTTTATTTTTGGGGTTTTTATTGGGAACAATGAACTTGGATAGGGAGCATGGGATACCCTGATAGACTGTAAAACTGAACAACTCGAGGACTCCTCAACTTCTGGCTCCGCTGCACAAAAATGAATGTCCCACAGGATGATGACCTGTACTCAGGGGCATAACTACAGGGGTTGCAGGGGTTGCAATCGCTACCGGGCCCCATGCTCCAGGGGGCCCGGTAGCAAACCAGTGGGTGAACTTCTAGGATCTCAAAGGTCACACTTGCGACCGGGCCCTGGCATTTCACCACTGTGGGGAGGCCCCAAGATTGCAGGAAGGGGGCCCACTGCAGAACTTGTGAAAGGATCCTGATGCGGGACCATAATAAAAGGCCATGCAATGAGATTAAAGAGCCCCGGGATTAGTGGGAAGAGCCCCAGGCTTGAAGGGAAGGGCCCCGGCCAGGGGTCTGGGGGGCCCTTCATGGTTTCTTGCATCGGGGCCCTGAAGGTTCTAGTTACGCCTCTGCCTGTACTCCTCCCAGAGTTACAAGCTACAAAATTCTCAAGCACAGGGGTCATCTTGTATAGCCTCAGGATCATCAGTTGCCTCCTGCCGATATTCATCAGGCTCTTCTTAATGAGGGAGATGTAGACTCATACCACCATAGGACAACTGGTCTCTCCCAACAACATCCTTCTGGCTTTCTCCAGTGAGCTTCTCCAGGCCCAGCTTGATTCTAAAGCCTAGTACACACGCAACGATTATCGGCCGACCAATTGTCCGTCTTTTGTCCAGAGTGGTGTTTTGTTGGTTGGAATTTGCCTAGACTGCCCACGAATTTTCTCGCCCAACACAAAATTCTACTTCAGAAGTGATGTCATGTGTTGGTTTTCTTTCTTTGTGTACTTTCTTCTCTGAGCATGCCCAGACTTGCTCATTAGATTTTTCCCTGTCGAAATCTGTACTGACTGCACGAAAATCGGCCGTGTTTTGACAGCGGACAAAAATTTTATAGCCTGCACACCAGATTTTTTTCGGCCGAAAAGTCGGAGTCGGTTGTCGGAAGCATCATACTAACAAGCCGAAAATCGGTAGATCGGTCGTTGGACGAAAATTCCCTGCCGATTTTCGACGCGTGTGTACGGGGCTTAAGACTTCAAACTTGCCAAAAGGCCTCCCGATTATACCTAGCTGGGACCTTGATGTTTTCATGATGACTCCTCTAGGGTTCTTCCCAGGGACAGAGCTTCCTGCACAGGGGTCTCTTCCGGCAGGACTGGACCTAGAAACTCTACCTCCCTTGCCTCAGGCCTCAGACTTTTTATAGGCTCTCCTGCCACTTACTGGGCACGTCTCCCCATGGATTGGCTGTACACAGCTACACACAGTAACTAATCTCCAGCACTGGGGTCATGTCATATAGCCTCAGGATCATCAGTCGCCTCCTGGCAATATCCACCAAGCCCTTCCTAGTGAGGGAGATGTAGACTCACATCACCATAGGACAGCTTGACTCTTTTGAACCAACTTTCTCCTGTCCTTTCTCTGAAGGGCTCCTCCAGACCCAATTTAATTCTAGGACTTCCAGCTTGTGAATAGGCCCCTGAACTAAGCCTAGCTGGAACCTCAATGTCTTCCTAATAACTCCTTCTTCTAGGGTTCTGTCTCAGGTACAGAGCCCCCTGCACATGGGTCTCCTCCAACAGGACTGGACCTAGGGACTGAACCTAGACCCCCCCCACCCACACCCCCCCAGCCTCAGACTATTAATGGGCTCTCCTGCCACCTTGTGGGCACACCTCTCCAGGGAATGGCTACACACAGTCACTATTCTCCAGCACTGGGGTCATCTCACGTAGTCCCAGGATCATCAGTTGCCTCCTATCGATATCCACCAGGCCCTTCCTAGTGAGGGAGATGTAGACTCATCAAACCTTAGGACAGCTGAACTCTTTCCCACCAACTTCCTCCTGGCTCTCTCCAGTGAACTCCTCTAGACCTAACTTGATTCTACTTCAAACTTGAAGACTTCAAACTTGTGAAAAGGCCCCCCAACTAAGCCTAGCTGGGACCTTGATGTCCTCCTGATGATTTCTAGGGTTCTGCCCCAGGGCCAGAGCTCCCTGCACAGGGGTCTTCTACAGCAGGACTGGACCTAGGAACTCTACCCCCAACTACCCCCTTCCCCCCAGCTTCACTTTAGGCCTCAGACTATTTATGGTCTCTCCCACCACCTACTGGGCACACCTTACCAGGGATTGGCTGGAGTCACATAAATATTCAGGCTGCCCACTCTGTTCTTCCTCCCACTAGAATCCTTTAGAACAGGGGGAAGTAATCAGAGCAATAGCCTGTGGGACACTGAGCAGGCCTAAGCAATCAACCCCTGCTCATCTGATTATAGAGGAGCTACACTGAATTTACCTAAACAGCCTACACTCTAAAAGTCTGCCACGCCTTCTTGAATGGCTGCTGTAGAGGGAAGACAAGGTCAAGAGCCAAGCTTTAATGTCAATTATCTGCAAAGAAGTCCTGATCAGCCTGGAGGACAGCAGTTAGTGGCCCACCCTGGCATTGGGGCCTCTCAAGGTTGTCCGCCTGTACTTAAGAATGAGTGTTCACTAAGAAAACATGGAGGTCCCTGCTTTGACTTTTAAGTCTGAAAACAGGGCAAAAATTCTGCACATTACTGGAGAAGAGCTTGTGCATCCTCTAAACTCATCTCTAGCCAAACTCCGAACTTGCGTCCTTATGATGCCATGAGCTGGGGGCCTCTTTTTTAGAATGACCCAGCCTGCTTGCTGGAACAAACAAGCAGCTCAAGTTCAGGCTTCAGCTAGAGATGAGTTTGAAGGATGACCAAGCTCATCTCTAGTCTACATATAGCTAATACATATTTGTGGTGGCTGCATTAGTTTTTCTTTTTTAGGCTTTGTTTTCTGTATTATCACCTGGTGATCCTGCCAGTAACACACTTCCTATGGTGACAAGGTTTTTTTTTATAGTGTCAAACAATGAGCAGCCATTTTTTTTTTTTTTACAGAAGAACAAGTCCTAATTAGTTGAAAGGAGATTCCATAACCCACAGGAGGATTTCATTGTACCCTGAGCCGGTTCACACCGGTGCGATTTGTCATGTGGCATGACAGTTCAAAATCTCATGCAATTGAACCCTTCAAATAGTTGCAGCGACTTTGGAAAAGGTTCCTGCACTGCTTTTTTTTTTTTGCAATTTCATCGCGTCTTGCATTGCAACTTCAAGCCGCAATGAAATGGCACACCAATATCGCTCTGATCAGCGACTTTGAAATCGCGCTTAAGTAGCGTGATTTCAAAGCTGCACAGGGCTTAGGGCTCTTTCACGCAGGCAGCCAATGCATGGTAAAAACAGTTGAGCCACGGTTTTACCCCCCCCCCCCCGACTGTGCAGCTAAACTCTGCTATTACAGTGAGGCAAGGCCATACACATGCATTGCTCAGCGACCGCAACGATTTTAACTTGGCTTGCAGGACGTTAAAGCGGAGTTCCAGCCTAAAAATAAAATTTGCAGCATCAGTAAGAGCTGGTTCACACTGAGGCGACACGACTGCTTACTACTTCGGGGGCGACTTGTGCATTACCATGCACCACGACTTCGGAGCGACTTGCAGGGACTTCACATAATGGAAGTCTTTGCAAGTCGCTCCGAGGTTGCCCCAAAGTAGTACAGGACCCTTTTTCTAAGTCGGAGCGACTTATTAGAACGGGTCCTGTAGCGATCAATGGACCAAGTCGCCTGATAAGTCGCGCTAGTGTGAACCGACTCTCAGAGTATAAAAACCTGAAAAAGAATTGGAAAATTTATATATTTTTTTTTTGTTTCACTTACCTTGTTTTTAATGAAAATAAACTTATCTTCCTTCCTCTTCCTCCTTGTGCGGTCGCGCCCCCCCCCCCCCGACGTCACTTACTCCTTTGCATTGCCTCCTGGGAGATGAGCGTCATCAATCCCAGGATGCAATGGGAACGGCCGGCAGCTACTCTGAGTGCCGATCGCAACCTACAGCGCATGCGCGAGATTGCGATCGGCATTCTGGGTAGCCCAGAAGCAGGAAGAGGAACGCAGCGGGGGGGACACCACGGCCTCAGATGCCCACACCGGAGATGGCCGCGCTCTGCAATCAATTTTAAAGGTAAGTATTTATCTTTATTCAGTAATGACCTGTAGTGTGGGTTTTGTGTTAGGGTAATTGGGGGTAGCTTAGGATTAAGGGGGTATTTTTAGCTCAAAAAAGTGTATGTGGCCGGAACTCCGCTTTAAGGTCAATAGGAGCATGCCACAACCACAAGCCATATGCTTGGCTCGTGGTTTCAGTGCCGTCTTTTAATACAACACAACACACCCTTGGGATTTAAAAGAGACATTAAGGTGGTGGCAGGAAGGACTGCCTCCTGAATGCCTGGCAGCCGCTGCTTTACTGCCCTATGAAAGTCAATCCACTACAGATCACTCTTCAGAGGATAATAGACACTGCCACCCATATGAAAGAGCCTTTTAAAACCCCCCAAAACACTACCTTCATTTTGCCAAAACCTTTGACTCTGATTTCACCAAAATCTAACAATTTTTGTTTTTTTCAGAACAATAAAAAAAATCCCAATTTAACTCATTTTCAGTTCAGTTTTTCAGTTTTGGATGGAGTGGAGGGGAATTAGAACTCCTGTCAGTTTTTATTGCTGTCTGTGACCCTGTTAGGGAGATTGACCCTAACTATTTATCCTGTTATCACCGTTTTCACCGAAAGTGGATGAAAATCCCAAATTGTGGGTTGTCACCAGAACAGGAATAGAGGAAAAATCTTCTTATGGGGACACTAGTTCTTGTGACAACCCAGGATTTGCTCACCTTAGAGGGATTTCCTCTCACCTCCTGTTTTGGCTATGGGATAGGAAGTGAAGTGAAAGATCCCCAATGGGGCACAGGTGGCAAACAAAAACCCTTCCTAAAGCCTCGTACACACGCACCGATTGTTGGCTGACCGATCGGCCGTCTTTTGTCCAGTGTTGTTTGTTGGTTGAAATGTGCTCTAGACTTGCACTGGACTTTTGTTGGCCAACAAAAACCAACTTCAGAAGTGATGTCATGTGCTGGTTAACTTTCCGTGTGTTTTTTCTTCTCTGAGCATGCCCAGTCTTGCTCATCTGATTTTTGTCTGCCGAAATCTGTACTGACTGACGAACAATCGGCCGTTCTGTTGACGGCCAACAAAAATTTTATAGCATGCACACCAGATATTATTCGGCCGAAAAGTCGCAGTCGGTTGTCGGAAGCATCATACTAACAAGCCGACAATCGGCCGATCGGACGTTGGTTGAAAATTCACGGCCAACAATCGGTGCGTGTGTACGAGGCTTTACTCTATCCAAAATAACAAGCACTTAGCACTTTAATTGTATCTATAGCCAAAACTCTTCTAATTGTGGATAGAGTGGGGAAGGATTAGAGCCCCTATTTTGGTTTTTCAGCTATCGGGGGCTTCGTTTAGTGCGATTTTACCTCCCCTCCTGTCCCAGAGACAACCTTTTACCGGGTATGAAATGAGGAAAATCTCCAAAGGGGACACAAACAGCAATATAAAGCTGACAGGGCTTCCAGCATTCCTTACTGACCCTTGGTTCACACCTATGCATTTTTTAGTGCCTTTTTAGTGAGTTTTTCAAAAATGCACTTCAGTCCATTTAACATTGTTTCCTAAGGATCTAGTTCACATCTGTGCGTTCTGACTTTCCTTCTCCGCAGCAGATTGTGTTTTGCGTCTAATAGACTTCAATGGACCCTCACCAAAAAATGTTTTTTATGCGTTTTGCGGGGGGTTATTTTTGGCTAATAGAAAACTATGACAGTTCTGTACATGGTATCCGACTTTTCACTCTCTGGCACTCAAGTAACATTAAAGTAGTGCAGGAACCTTTATGTGTCCAAAGTCGCATGTCAGAGTTAGCCCTTAGTCCTAACCCTAGCCTTTAACCCTAACCCATAACCCTATCCCTTAACACTAGCCCTTAACCCTAACCCTGGCCCTTAACCCTAGCTCTTACCCTAATCCATAATCCTAGCCATTAACCCTAACTCTTAACCCTAACCCTAGCCCTTAGCCCGCAGAACTTTTTTCAGGGGGGCAGGGGGGGACATCATTTTAACCCATGCTCAGCCTGTTTTCACTCCCATAGATCCCCCTTTAGAGCAGCCCAAGGTCCCCCCATAGATCCCCTTTAGATCAGGTGTCCCCATAGATCCCCCCTTTAGAGCAGGCCAGGCCAGGCCAGGGTCCCCCATAGATCCCCCCTTTAGAGCAGGCCAGGGTCCCCATAGATCCCTCTTTAGTCTTATGTTTGCGTATATTCCCCGTGCTACCAGGTTTTCCTGCACCACCAGGTGCTCTCCCTGCACCGAATATATATATATATATATATATATATATATATATATATATATATACTTAGCCAATATGACCCCCTTTAGAGCAGGCCAGAATCCCCATAGAACCCCTGAAAAATTGGCTTAGGCAGGAAGGAGGGGTGAAAGTGTCCGGTATTGAAGGGATTATTTGCTGACCATTCCTCCCTGTCCTGGTGACAACAGTTCCCTTTCATACAGACGTCACAGGAAGTAAGGGAAAATCTCCCCAATGGGGTGACACCCGTGTGTTTTTTGTAAATCATGGAAATAAAGAAGTACAATGCTCAAAATATGAACAAAAGTTAGAACTGTGTGCAATTAAAGGACAGGTCCACTCTAATCTCATCCCCATTGGTCAGAAGAGGAATATTGTTTGTTTCATTGTTTATTTGTTCTGGAGGGTTATACTCATCCAGGGTTTACTAGAGAATTGGTGACCTGGAAGAGGTATGTAGGCCGGGGGTCATGACATCTCTCCAGCTCCATGCTTGTTCTGGGCCACCGACTCATTACATCTGAAGCAGGGATGGGCATGACAGCACTGGTGCCTGCACTGGGGAGCACAAGTCAGTGACGGCAGCTCCTAGAGTCATATCCCCGCAGGTTCATTATATCTGAGTTGCTTCACAAACACTAGATTTCTTAGTGTATGTCTGTACAGGCTGGTGAAGGGTTAAATGTTGGGTTCAGGTGAAGCAGATCACTCATCGGTAGTAAGGACTTGTTAGGTCAGAGGAAGGCCAGTTTCATACGGGCTTCAGCTTGTATAAGAGCAGTGTGAACAGCAAAAAAGTCTCCTGCTGCATAGCTCTACCCTTAACCACACCTGTAGCATGTCCCCAGTCTCTAAAAGTCTCCTGCCGCATATCTCCAGCCTTAACTAAACCTTTTGCACAGCCACAGTCTCTAAAAGTCTCCTGCCACATATCTCCCACCTTAACTACACCTGTAGCATGTCCCCAGTCTCTAAAAGTCTACTGCGACAAATCTCCACCCTTAACTACACCTGTAGCATGTCCTCAGTCTCCAAAAATCTCCTGCCGCATATCACCAAGTTTTAGCCACACCTATAGCATGTCCCCAATCTCTAAAAGTCTACTGCAGCATATCTCCCGCCTTAACTACACTTGTAGCATGTTCCCAGTCTCTAAAAGTCTCTTGCGGCATATCTCCAGCCTTAACTAAACCTGTTGCACATCCGCAGTCTCTAAAAGTCTCTTGTCGTATATCTCCACCCTTAATTACACCTGTAGCATGTCCCCAGTCTCTAAAAGTCTACTGCGGCATATCTCCACCCTTAACTACACCTATAGCATGTCCCCAATCTCTAAAAGTCTACTGCAGCATATCTCCAGCCTTAACTACACTTGTAGCACGTTCCCAGTCTCTAAAAGTCTCTTGCGGCATATCTCCAACCTTAACTAAACCTGTTGCGCATCCGCAGTCTCTAAAAGTCTCCTGCGGCATATCTCCCCCCTTAATTACACCCGTAGCATGTCCCCAGTCTCTAAAAGTCTACTGCGTCAAATTTCCACCCTTAACTACACCTGTAGCATGTCCTCAGTCTCCAAAAGTCTCCTGCCGCATATCACCAAGCTTTAGCCACACCTATAGCATGTCCCCAGTCTCGAAAAGTCTACTGCCGCATATCTTCACCCTTTATTACACCTGTAGCATGTCCCCAGTCTCTAAAAGTCTACTGCGACAGATCTCCACCTTAACTACACCTGTAGCATGTCCTCAGTCTCCAAAAGTCTCCTGCCACATATCACCAAGTTTTAGCCACACCTATAGCATGTCCCCAATCTCTAAAATTCTACTGCAGCATATCTCCAGCCTTAACTAAACCTGTTGCACATCCGCAGTCTCTAAAAGTCTTTTGTTGTATATCTCCACCCTTAATTACACCTGTAGCATGTCCCCAGTCTCTAAAAGTCTACTGCGGCATATCTCCACCCTTAACTACACCTGTAGCATGTCCCCAGTCTCTAAAAGTCTACTGCGACAAATCTCCACCCTTAACTACACCTGTAGCATGTCCTCAGTCTCCAAAAATCTCCTGCCACATATCACCAAGTTTTAGCCACACCTATAGCATGTCCCCAGTCTCTAAAAGTCTACTGCGGCATATCTCCACCCTTAACTACACCTATAGCATGTCCCCAATCTCTAAAAGTCTACTGCAGCATATCTCCAGCCTTAACTACACTTGTAGCACGTTCCCAGTCTCTAAAAGTCTCTTGCGGCATATCTCCAGCCTTAACTAAACCTGTTGCGCATCCGCAGTCTCTAAAAGTCTCCTGCGGCATATCTCCCCCCTTAATTACACCCGTAGCATGTCCCCAGTCTCTAAAAGTCTACTGCGTCAAATTTCCACCCTTAACTACACCTGTAGCATGTCCTCAGTCTCCAAAAGTCTCCTGCCGCATATCACCAAGCTTTAGCCACACCTATAGCATGTCCCCAGTCTCGAAAAGTCTCCTGCCGCATATCTCCACCCTTTAATACACCTGTAGCATGTCCCCAGTCTCTAAAAGTCTCTTGCGGCATATCTCCAGCCTTAACTAAACCTGTTGCACATCCGCAGTCTCTAAAAGTCTCTTGTCGTATATCTCCACCCTTAATTACACCTGTAGCATGTCCCCAGTCTCTAAAAGTCTACTGCGGCATATCTCCACCCTTAACTACACCTGTAGCATGTCCTCAGTCTCCAAAAGTCTCCTGCCGCATATCACCAAGCTTTAGCCACACCTATAGCATGTCCCCAGTCTCGAAAAGTCTCCTGCCGCATATCTCCACCCTTTATTACACCTGTAGCATGTCCCCAGTCTCTAAAAGTCTCCTGCCGCATATCTCCACCCTTTATTACACCTGTAGCATGTCCCCAGTCTCTAAAAGTCTCCTGCCGCATATCTCCACCCTTTATTACACCTGTAGCATGTCCCCAGTCTCTAAAAGTCTCCTGCCGCATATCTCCACCCTTAATTACACCTGTAGCATGTCCCCAGTCTCTAAAAGTCTACTGCGACAGATCTCCACCTTAACTACACCTGTAGCATGTCCTCAGTCTCCAAAAGTCTCCTGCCACATATCACCAAGTTTTAGCCACACCTATAGCATGTCCCCAATCTCTAAAATTCTACTGCAGCATATCTCCAGCCTTAACTAAACCTGTTGCACATCCGCAGTCTCTAAAAGTCTTTTGTTGTATATCTCCACCCTTAATTACACCTGTAGCATGTCCCCAGTCTCTAAAAGTCTACTGCGGCATATCTCCACCCTTAACTACACCTGTAGCATGTCCCCAGTCTCTAAAAGTCTACTGCGACAGATCTCCACCTTAACTACACCTGTAGCATGTCCTCAGTCTCCAAAAGTCTCCTGCCACATATCACCAAGTTTTAGCCACACCTATAGCATGTCCCCAGTCTCTAAAAGTCTACTGCGGCATATCTCCACCCTTAACTACACCTGTAGCATGTCCCCAGTCTCTAAAAGTCTACTGCGACAAATCTCCACCCTTAACTACACCTGTAGCATGTCCTCAGTCTCCAAAAATCTCCTGCCACATATCACCAAGTTTTAGCCACACCTATAGCATGTCCCCAGTCTCTAAAAGTCTACTGCGGCATATCTCCACCCTTAACTACACCTATAGCATGTCCCCAATCTCTAAAAGTCTACTGCAGCATATCTCCAGCCTTAACTACACTTGTAGCACGTTCCCAGTCTCTAAAAGTCTCTTGCGGCATATCTCCAGCCTTAACTAAACCTGTTGCGCATCCGCAGTCTCTAAAAGTCTCCTGCGGCATATCTCCCCCCTTAATTACACCTGTAGCATGTCCCCAGTCTCTAAAAGTCTACTGCGTCAAATTTCCACCCTTAACTACACCTGTAGCATGTCCTCAGTCTCCAAAAGTCTCCTGCCGCATATCACCAAGCTTTAGCCACACCTATAGCATGTCCCCAGTCTCTAAAAGTCTCCTGCGGCATATCTCCCCCCTTAATTACACCTGTAGCATGTCCCCAGTCTCTAAAAGTCTACTGCGACAGATCTCCACCTTAACTACACCTGTAGCATGTCCTCAGTCTCCAAAAGTCTCCTGCCACATATCACCAAGTTTTAGCCACACCTATAGCATGTCCCCAATCTCTAAAAGTCTACTGCAGCATATCTCCAGCCTTAACTACACTTGTAGCACGTTCCCAGTCTCTAAAAGTCTCTTGCGGCATATCTCCAGTCTTAACTAAACCTGTCGCGCATCCGCAGTCTCTAAAAGTCTCCTGCGGCATATCTCCCCCCTTAATTACACCTGTAGCATGTCCCCAGTCTCTAAAAGTCTCCTGCCGCATATCACCAAGCTTTAGCCACACCTATAGCATGTCCCCAGTCTCGAAAAGTCTACTGCGGCATATCTCCACCCTTAACTACACCTGCAGCATGTCCCCAGTCTCTAAAAGTCTACTGCCGCATATCACCAATCTTTAGCCCCACCTATAGCATGTCCCCAATCTCTAAAAGTCCTCTGCCTCATATCTCCACCCTTAACCACACTTGTAGCACGTTCCCAGTCCCTAAAAGTCTCCTGCTGCATATCTTCACCCTTAACCACACCTGTAGCACGTCCCCAGTCTCCAAAAGCCTGCTTCCATATATCTCCACCCTTACTACACCTGTAGCATGTCCCCAGTCTCTAAAAGTCTCCAGCCGCATATCTCCCCCCTTAACTGCACCTGGAACAGGTCCCCAGTCTCTAAAAGTCTCCTGCCACATATCTCCAGTCTTAGCGGCACCTTTAGCACGTCCCCAGTCTCCGGCAATTTAGCAGCAGTTTCTAGCAATCCTCGGTCACACTACATATACTGAATATTATATTCTACTCCTTGGAGTCACAGCTGTGCCCCATGTCACCCCAGCTCTAGGTCATCCTCCAGTCCTGTAGCTGTGTATTCCTCTACCATGTCTGTCCTCTGTACTGTAAGTCAGACTGGGTGGGGGGGGGAGGAAGATTTGCTAAATCTGAAATGACAGCATTTCCTACAGGCACTGAGGACTCAGGACAGGAAAATAACAGTGCTACCTAATGATACAACCGCCATAGACTCATACAGGAAGTGTGCATGCGTGGGCTTCTGCTAGGAGGGTAAAAAGACCATGCTGGGTCCACCGTCTCCCAAATTCCCGCTGCTGAGGTTCTGAGCAAATAAAAACCAAACAAACAAAAAAAAAAAAGAAACAAAGTGCCCTCCAAATAAAAATAAAGAAAACATAAATCTAAGCAAACGGATCCAAAATTAAACATTTGCATAAAAGTTCCTTGAAAATGTAACAAATATAAAACTTAGCAGAGCCAAAAACAGACACAGAAAGTAATAGTAACTTAGTAAAAGAACAATGTAAACAAAGATTGTTTAAAGGATTAATACGCATTACCCACACAGCCCCAAATTCCCTCTGTCCCAGCTCATTTTTGATGTATAGATGTGTTTTTTGAAGGGGACCCTGCGGAGTTCTGCTTAACCACTTAAGCCCCGGAAGATTTTACCCCCTTCCTGACCAGGGCCTATTCTGCGATTCGGCATGCTTGACTTTAATGGACAATTGTGCGGTCGTGCGATGCTGTACCTAAACGAATTTGGCGTCCTTTTTTACCCACAAAAAGAGCTTTCTTTTGGTGGTATTTGATCACCTGTGCGATTTTATGATCATGCGCTATAAACAAAAAAAGAGCGCCAATTTTGCAAAAATAACAATATTTTTCACATGTTTTTATATGAAATTTGTGTGTATTTTGATTGGTTTGCGCAAAAGTTATTGCGTTTACTAACAAAGGGAAAGATTTTTGTCATTTTTGTTGTTTTTTTTTTTAACGCGTAATGGCAGCGATCTGCGATTTTTTTTTTTGCGGGACTGCGACATTGGGGCGGACAGATCGGACCCTTGACTGACATTTTTGACACTTTTGGGGGTACCAGTGACATTACTACAGTAATCAGTGCTATACATATGCACTGTTACTGTAAAAATGACACTGGCAGTGAAGGAGTTAACTGTATTGGAGAGGGAGGGGTTAAGTGTGTCCTAGGGGAGTGTTTCTAACTGTGATTGGCTGTGGCTTGATGTGTAAGAACAGTGATCAACGGTCCTACATAGCAGAACCGTATGATCACCATTCTTACACAGGGGAGACTGACAGGCGGCTTTGTTTACATTAGCCGCCTGCCTTTCTCCCGCTGTCACAGGCGATTGCGAGTGCCCGGCGGACATCGGGTCCGCCGGGCACACGCGCGGGGGGGTCCGGGACCGAGCAGGAGCGTGCATCCAGCAGCGCGCGCTCGCTCCCAAAACCCTTACAGGCTCGTGACGTAGTCCTACGTCGCTTTGTCTGTGAGGGGCTGACTGCCGACGTAAATAGTCGTGCGGCAGTCGGCAAGTGGTTAATATTTCAGCTCCCAAATAAAAAATGAAAGCAAAGAAATCATTGGAAGGAACATGTAAAAAGTACTCACCTTATGGTGGCGCTACACGCTCCGATAAATCATTGACTCGAAGAACAATATGTAGAAAGTGGGACTTCAAAAGTGCTGCCCCCCTTCCATCTTGGTCCACCTGTTTGCATCTGTATACCTCCTAGTATTTCTGACTGGGTCGGAGTGAATAGTACTTGCATCTCTCCTGTTATGCTTGAATGTTCTGTTCTCATACCAATGGTGAGTTAATTATCAGAAACATGAAATATATATATATATAAATATTTATTGCTTATGAATTATATATTATGTACATGTCTCTATCTCTTCCAGTGGTTCCAAACCATACATATCCCATGAACCCTTGAAGAAGCCAACATAGGTGAAACGTGTCGGAATTAAGCTAATCCTTCCTGCTACTATACGTGTTGTGTACAAAGCACAAAAATACCTTCATTTTATGTTATGAATATATATGCATGACACTGTATGCAGGATAGAGGCTCTACCTCAAGGGAGGTTTGTTTTGGTTGAAACAATGTGTGTAGGAATCAAGTCATGGGGATGTTATATAGCAGAATGTGAAAAAAAAAATTTTTTTTCCCAGAATTTCTTTTTTTTTTTTGTTTTTTAGCGCAAACAATAAAAATCGCAGAGGTGATCAAATACCACCAAAAGAAAGCTCTATTTGTGGGGAAAAAATACATCAATTTTATTTGGGTACAGCGTCGCACGACCGCGCAATTGTCCGTTAAAATAACGCATTGCTGTATCGCAAAAAAATTGCCTGGTGATTGAGGGGGCAAATCTTTCCGGTCCAGAAGTGGTTAAGGGGTCCTTTTTTTACAATTTTTTGTATTAATTATTATATTATTATAATATAGTATTTATATAGCGCCGACAGTTTACGCAGCGCTTTACAACTTGAGGGTAGACAGTAGAGTTACAATACACTTTAATACAGTAGGAATCAGAGAGCCCTGCTGGTTAGAGCTTACAATCTAAGAGGGAGGGTCATGAGATACATGAGGTGATAACTGTGGGGGATGGGCTGATGGAGAAAATAAAAGTACAGTTGTAAGGTGGATGTCAGATAGGTTTCTCTGAAGAGATGTGTTTTCAGGGATCGTCTGAAAGTAGACAAAGTAGGAGATAGTCGGACAGATGGAGGTAGAGCATTCCAGAGGATGGGAGAAGCTCGGGAGAAGTCCTGGAGGCGAGCATGGGAAGTGGTTACAAGGGAGCTAGAGAGCAGGAGGTCCTGGGAGGAACGAAGAGAACGAGTTGGTTGGTATTTTGAGACCAGATTTGTGATGTAGCTGGGCGCCAAGTTATGAATGGCTTTGTAAGTTATGGTTAGTAACTTGAATTGATTTAGTTGGTTGAGTGTCAGCCAATGGAGGGATTGGCAAAGAGGGGTAGCAGACACAGAGCGGTTTGCAAGGTAGATTAGCCTGGCAGCAGCGTTCATGATGGACTGAAGAGGGGGTTAGTCGTATTAAAGGTAAGCCAATGAGAATGGAGTTGCAGTAATCGAGATGAGAGATGACCAGGGAGTGGATTAGAAGCTTTGTGGTATCATTGGCTAGGAAGGGGCGTATCTTGGAGATGTTGCGGAGGTTGAGGCGGCAAGCTTTGGACAGTGACTGGATGTGTGGCTGAAAGAATAGTTCAGAGTCCAGGATTATACCTAGGACCTTGGCATGGGTGGACGGGTTGATAGTTGTGCCGTTGATGTTGACAGAGAAATCAGGGGAAGAGGACCGTGGGGGAGGGAATACCATGAGCTCGGTTTTGGATACGTTGAGTTTGAGGAAGTGATTTGACATCCAGGCTGATATGTCTGTTAGTAAGCTGGTGATACGTGAAGGAGTGAGCTGAGGGGTGGAGAGATAGATTTGGGTGTCATCAGCGTAGATATGATATTGAAAGCCATGGGAAGCAATCAGCTGACCCAGGGAGGAGGTGTAGATTGAGAAAAGGAGTGATCCAAGGACAGAACCTTGGGGGACCCCAACAGAGAAAGGAAGAGGAGAGGAGGAAGTAGAGTTGTGAGTAGCACTGAAGGTGCGTTGGGACTAACCACTTGCCGACCAGTCACTGGGACTGTACTGTGGCAAAGAGGTCGCTGGACTCCTCCCCTTGTGGGCGGCGCTCGCGCGCCACCGGAGGCTCGCGCGCCACCGGAAGCTCGCTCCCACTGTTTTCAGTCACAGCGGGAGTCGGGCCAGGGGAGGAGCGGCGGTGATCACCGACGCTCTTCCCCGATCGTCGGGGAATCGAGTCTGGAGATCTCCTAAGTGACAAACAGTGACAGATTGCAGGGTTCAGCATAGCTGAACCTGCGATCTGTCTCTGTGTCACACAGTCACCTCCCCCCACACACGTCAGTAAGCACCAGGCATACATTAACCCCTCCCTCTCCAATAAAATTAACCTCTTCCCTGCCAGTGTCATTTTTACAGTAACAGTGCATATTTATAGCACTGATTACTGTAGAAATGTCACTGGTACCCCCAAAAGTGTCAAAAATGTCAGTCAAGGGTCCGATCTGTCCGCCGCAATGTCGCAGTCCCGCAAAAAAATCGCAGATCGCCGCCATTACTCATTAAAAAAAAAAACACCAAAAATGACAGAAATCTTTCCCTTAGTTAGTAAACGCAATAACTTTTGCGCAAACCAATCAAAATCCCCTTATTGTGATTTTTTTTTTTACCAAACATAGGTAGCAGAAAACAAATTGGCCAAAAATGTAAAAAAATTTTGATTTTTACATTTTTTGGGGGGGGAATTTCATATAATAAAATGTGAAAAATATTGTTATTTTTTTCAAAATTTAAGCTCTTTTTTTGTTTATAGCGCAAAAAGTAAAAATCGCACAGGTGATCAAATACCACCAAAAGAAAGCTCTGTTTATGGAAAAAAAAGGACGTAAATTTCGTTTGGGTACGGCGTCGCACGACCGCGCAATTGTCAGTTTAAGTCGCACAGTGCCGAATCCCAAAAAGTGGCCTGGACGTAAGACAGCAAAATCTTCCGGTGGTAAAGTGGTTAATAAAAACTTTTTTAATTTTGACATGTATTGATATTGTTTTTTATGAGAGGAGGTTCCCAGCACTAGAGTCACACTTTCTACATATTGTTCTTCTTTTCATAAGGATGTGGTGCTGTCCATTTCAACCAAATTAAATTTTGTTACAATTTAAATCATTGACTCCTTTTCCTGATAGGAATAATCGATCTATAGATGATAACCTAATGGATTGATATGCCACGCATGTGATGTAGAGTTCGGCCCCCCAGGAAAAAAATTAGAAGCAGCTACCAATACTGTAGCTGCTGATTTTTAAATATTAGAACTTACCTATCCAGGGTTCCCGCGATGTCGGCACCCGAAGCCGATTTTCGTATTGGCCACCATTCAGGGTAAAGGTACCTGGCAGTGAAGCCTTTTGGCTTCACAGCCGATTCCCTACTGCGCATGCGCGATGCATGCTGCGCTTTCTACTTGGCCCGGCGGCGGGGGAAGAAGGAGGAGGGGCCTCCCGGAAGCTGTCTCCCTGAAGTGGGGAAGGGTACCTGTCAAAAACAGGTAAATGTTCCCCCCTCCCCCCCTGAAAGGTGCCAAATGTGGCACCAGAGGGGGGTAGGAAGCATATAAGCGGAAGTTCCACTTTTGGGTGTAACTCCGCTTTAAGATATGATCATAACTTTTAATTGTAAATTATCGATCGCATCTTCCACCATGTAATCTCAAAATCTGATCAATTGAAATACAATCGCATTCATGAAAGGAGTATCTCAGGTGCCGCTGATCGAAGCAAATGGATCATTCATTTTCCGCCCTGGTCGATCACCTCGGTTTGATTAGATCCGATCTCTCCAGAAGGGAAGTTATGGCTATGGGGTTGGGTTGTTTGCAGATTTTCACATCGATTGGACTGACCTTCACCTTCTCAGTCAACATGGGCTATTTTTAATCATTATGTTGCTAGCATTAGTAAATAGATAGGAAAGTAGATCATATTTACTTGTTTTAAACTTTTTTGTACATTTCTTCAGTTACTTCCTGGTTTTCTTGCCCAGGCAAATGATGTCATACATCCCAGGAGTCTTAAGGAGGGGAGGAGGGGTTTTCTTAGCTAAGCAAACCCTCCTGCCAACATACCTGACCTAAGGGCAGGTGAATTCCAGGAAGTAAATGTTTCATGAATCTTCTGCCCTTACTCAAGATGGCCATGGCCAGAAATGCTAAGGCAGTGATGGCGAACCTTGGCACTCCAGATGTTTTGGAACTATATTTTCCATGATGCTCAAATACACTGCAGAGTGCATGAGCATCATGGCAAATGTATAAGAAGGGGACGTCCGTCCATTAACTAATAATAGATATGGGACAGGGCGGAGTGGGGATTTTGATGTGCCTAGCAAAAATTGTGTATACAGATACCTTATCTCAGAGATTTTGTTAAAATTTCAAAAATGTATTAATATAACAATGGTTAAAAATGTGGTTCACATAATTTATCCATCAATACAACCAATTTTCACGAGATCAGAGGATAACGTATCAGTGCATATGGTTCTTGGATCGACGCATTTCACCCTATTGGAGGGCTTCTTCAGGATCCATTTACAAGAAATTCAATGCACTACATAAACAAGAACTCTACATCATGTGTGTGGCATATCAATCCAATAGGTTATCATCTATAGATCGATTATTGCTATCAGGAAATGGACAGCACCACATCCCTATGAAAAGAAGAACAATATGTAGAAAGTGGGACTTTAGTGCTGGGAACCCTCGCTCATAAAAAACAAAATCAATACAAAAGTAAAAACGTTTTTATTAATACAAAAATAGTAAAAAAAAGAACATACTAAGGATGTTACCCCTTAAAAACATGACATGAGATTTTGCTATGTTAAAAATGTCAACAATTTATTAATCACTTTAAGACCGGAAGGATTTGCCCCCTTCCTGACCAGGCCCTAGTTTGCGATTCGGCACTGTGTTACTTTAACGGAGAACTGCGCTGTCGTGCCACACTGTACCCAAATAAAATTGATGTCCTATTTTTCCCACAAATAGAGCTTTCTTTTGGTAGCATTTGATCACCTCTGCGATTTTTATTTTTTGCGCTATAAACAAAAAAAGAGGGACAATTCTGAAAAAAAAAAATAAAAACAATATTTTACACATTCTGCTATATGACATTCTGAAAAAAAAAATTTAAAAATCTAAATTTTTTAACATTTTAGACCAATTTGTTTTCTGCTACATATTTTTGGTAAAAAAAAAAAATCGCAATAAGTGTATTTTGTTTGGTTTGCGCAAAAGTTATCACTTCTACTAACTACGGGAAAGATTTGTCATTTTTATTGTTTTTTTTTTCTTACTAGTAATGGCGGCGATCTGCGATTTTTTGCGGGACTGCGACATTGCGGCAGACAGATAGGACCCCTGACTGACATTTTTTACACTTTTGGGGGTACCAGTGACATAACTACAATAAACAGTGCTAAAAATATGCACTGTTACTGTAATAATGACACTGGCAGGGAAGGGGTTAACACTGTGGGTGATCAAGGGGTAAAATGTGATCCTAGGGGAGTGATTCTAACTGTGGGGGGCGTGGCTTCTGAAATGACCATAGAGACATGTGATCCTTTAACCACTTAAGCCCCGGAAAATTTTACCCCCTTCCTGACCAGGGGGTATTTTGCGATTCGGCACTCTGCGTGAATTTAACGGACAATTGCGCGGTCGTGCGACGCTGTACCTAAACAAATTTGACGTCCTTTTTTTCCCACAAACAGAGCTTTCTTTTGGTGGTATTTGATCACCTGTGCGATTTTTTGATCATGCGCTATAAACAAAAAAAAAAATGTAAATTTTGCAAAAATAACAATATTTTTCACATTTTTTTATATGAAATTCCCCCAAAAGAAATGTAAAAATCAAAATTTTTTAACATTTTCGGCCAATTTGTTTTATGCTACATATGTTTGGTAAAAAAAAATCGCAAAAAGCGTATTTTGATTGGTTTGCGCAAAAGTTATCGCGTTTACTAACAAAGGGAAAGATTTTTGTCATTTTTGTTGTTTTTTTTAACGCGTAATGGTGGCGATTTGCAATTTTTTTGCGGTACTGCGACATTGCGGCGGACAGATCGGACCCTTGACTGACATTTTTGACACTTTTGGGGTTACCAGTGACATTTCTACAGTAATCAGTGCTATACATATGCACTGTTACTGTAAAAATACACTGGTAGTGAAGGGGTTAACTTTATTTGAGAGGGAGGGGATGTGTGTGTCCCTAGGGGCGTGATTCTAACTGTGATTGGCTGTGGCTTGAAGTGTAGGAACAATGATCAACGGTCCTACATAGTAGAACCGTATGATCAGTGTTTCTACACAGGGGAGAATGACAGGCGGTTTGTTTACACTAGCCGTCTGACTTTCTCCCTCTCCCCCGACGATCGCAGAGTAACCGGAGGACATCAGGTCCGCCGGTCACACGCGCGGGGGGTCCGTGACTGCGCAGGAGCGGGAGCGCGCCTCCGGCGGTGCGCGCTCGCTCCCCAGAGCCTCACAGGCTAGTGACGTACCGGTACGTCACTTTGCCTGTGAGGGGCTGACCGCCGCAGTATAACTACTTGCGGAGGTTGGCAAGTGGATATAGAAGGATCACATGGGCTTTGTGATCATTCCAGGGAGAAGAACGGTCAGATGTGTTTACAACAGCTGACTGTTCTTTTCTCTTAGCGGGGAGCGATCGCGGGTGTCAGGCGGCAATCGGAGCCGCCTGCCTGCTGCATTGGCTTCCCCGCTGATGAGCGAGCGGAGGCGCTCGCCCCCTAGCCTCCCGAGTGCATGTACGGCGATTTGCCTGGGAGCGGCTGACTGCGGCCGTATAACTGCGGCGGGCGGTCGGCAGCAGGTTAATACAGCAATGGTTAAAAACATGGTTCACATAATCCATCCATCAACACAACCAATGTTCACGAGATCAGAGGATAACGTATCAGTGCATATGGTTCTTGGATCGACGCGTTTCACCCTATTTGAGGGCTTCTTCGGGATCCTTTTACAAGAAACCCAATGCACTACATAAACAAGAACAAGATGTGAAATACTATTATATCCTCATACAATGAGAGAATAAAAAAAAACACTATGACATTCATTTAGTGGATATATCTTACATCACAAATATCAACAGTTTCTGTCATAAATAAGTAAACTTTCTTTACAAAAAAAAAAAAGTCAACTACATGAGGAAGGGAAACAATGTGAAAAAATAAATAAATAATAAAAATAAATAAATAATAAAAATAAATAAATAATAAAAATAAATAAATAATAAAAATAAATAAATAATAAAAATAAATAAATAATAAAAATAAATAAATAAAAATAGGAATACTGGGGAGGGTATATAGAAAAGCACATTAGATGCAAATGGCTGGCTCTTCCGAAAATTATAAAAACACTTACAAGTATTATAAGAGGAAAGGAATATAATAAATATACCTTCATAGCCCTGTCAGACATAAAAATAGATCTGTCAAATCGTGGGTAGATCAACACCAGCGGATAAACTTGTTGTATTAATAAATTGTTGACATTTTAACATAGCAAAATCTCTGTGATATGGTATCTGTATACACAATTTTTGCTAGGCACGTCAAAATCCCCGCTCCGCCCTGTCCAATATCTATTATTAGAGAACGGACGGACGTCCCCCTTCTTATACATATTTATATATGGGGATTGTGCCGCCAGTGTATCTATATAGCACACTCCCCCCCCCCCCCTCCCTCTATATTATCATGGGAAATGTAGTTCCAAAACATCTGGGGTGCCAAGGTTCACCATCACTGTGCTAGGGAATTGTTTTTCAAAGTTATTTCTCAACAAAATAAAGCATGGAGACATGAATGGATGAATGGAGGAGTTTGCTTTGTATATTAACCACTTGCAAATTACCTACCTGGTATGTCATTTGACTTCAAGTGGATGTACCGGGATAAAATGCAGCTGTAGGCATCAACCCGGTACCATTTTTTGGAGCCGACGTGTTAGCTGTCTTGTAATAACAACCAATGCGGCTAAGCAGCCACTTGGTTGTTATTACAAGCAGCTGGAGGGGACATCTCCCCTGTCGCCCCCCCCCCCCCCCCCCCCCACAGCTCGCTTAGGCTCTCATGTCCCACTGGAAGACCCGAACTACTAGCTGGCGCGTCCAGGACTGGCTTTGATCGAGTCTCCAATATGGTAACCTGGAAGCTATTTGGGAGAGGAAACGGCAGCGCCCCACAGGGAATGAAGTAAAAAATCTCTTTTACTGGCACATGTCCAAGTACATGGTACAACAGAAACATGGGCTCAGCTTGCTTGTTCACTGCTATGACATGACATCACTTCCGGTTTACCGGCATGTCAACTGCACCATTTTAGGAAAAAAAAAAGTATTCGAAAATGCCATTTTTAGCATTCTAAATGCTTTCAAGTGCAAAGGAGGGATTTGGGGGTCTTATAGACCCCAGATCCCTCCAAGAGTACCTGTCACATGCCTACTGCTGCCATAAAGAATTTTTACAGCAATAACAGTGATCAGAAAAAAAAAGTAAAGCAACAGTGTAAAAAATAAATAAATTATTAAACTTTTTTTTTAAAAAAGTGTAAAGTGCCCCCCCCCCCCCTGCTAGTGGGCAAAGGCGAATGCGTGCGTTGGTCCCACACGCATGAAAACCGCGATCATTCCAAATAGGGCTGCAACTAACGATTATTTTCATAATCGAATAGTTGGTTAAATATTATTTTGATTAATCGACTAATCCGATAAAAACCTTAAAAAAAAAAAAGTGTGGTGTATAATTTAGTTAATGTTTAAAAAAAATGTATTCCTAAATATCTATATGCAGTGGTAAATATAAATAACAAACTACATGGTTAGGGAGCAAAATCTCTAATCCACTCTGAGAATAACAGACAGAAGAGATATACTGTATATACTAATAGAAGTTGAATCTGGTAAATATCATCAGACTCCTAAATCAACTCTTTTTTTAAAGAAAAAAAAAAAATGAAAGACTTTTTTGCTGATTTTCAGACAGAACTGTAATATATTATGGTATGACTAACTAATTTTCTAGCAAAAAAAAAAAGATTTTCACTTTTAAGAAAAAAGTGACAGTAAAATGCCTGGTCTTTAAGTGTTTAAAGAGGTTGTAAACCTCAAAAAAACAAAAACTAAAAAAAAACCCTGAAAGACCAAAGGCATAATAAGCTAGTGTGCATTGCATACTAGCTCATTATGAAATACTTACCTTAGAACTAAGCCACCGCAGTGCTGCCCGCTCACCGATAACGCAGCCGACATGTTCAGCCATCTTACTTACGATGACGTCACTCCCGTGCATGCGTGTGGGAGCCGCCATTCACGGCTCAGGGCTCTGAAGGAACGGCACGGGCGGCCGTTTCTTCAGAGCGCATGCGCCAGTGATGTCATCGGCTGCATGCAATGTAAATATCTCCTAATCGGTGCAAGTTTAGGAGATATTTACAGTACCTATAGGAAAGCCTTATCATAGGCCTACCTATAGGTACAAACATGGGCGTCCACAGAACTTTTTCCAGGGGGGGGATTCATTTTAAGGTCAGCCATGCTCCGCCCCTTTTTACCAATGTCATGAAGGGGAGGGGCTAAGTCATTATCAATTAAGCGCAGGCATTCAAAGGTTTGAGAAACCTGATGCAAAAGCAAAGCTGACCCTGTCGGTTTTGAGTTCGTGCAGGCATCGCATGCGTGCACGTGACGTCAGTATTTGCTATGACGTCATGTGCTGTGCCTCTGTGCACGGGGCCACAAATCTCAATTTTCTTGCCCCGGGCTCCCCCTTTCCTGGAATGATAGCACTGGGACCTGGGGCTGAGGACAGTGGTCCACGCGGCTGCTGATGTCAGTCACCGCGCAAGCCGCAACTCGCGAATATTTATTTTTAAAGGGGAAAAATAAGCCGCTCTTTACCAGTTTTTAGAGCGCTGATCGCCGCTCACGTGACCCACCGCCTCTCTCTTCCTCTCGGCCTCTCCTCCTCCCCTACTGACTGATGTCAGCAGGGAATCCTCGGCCCCGCCCGCTGCAGGCAGCTGTCAGACAGAGAGAGGAGAGAGCTGGCGGGTCACGTGAGCGGCGATCGGCACTCTGAAAACTGGTGAAGAACGGCTTATCTTTTTACAACACATACACAGACACGGGCACACAGGATTATTAAACAGACCAGACAGGATGGTATAAAGTGGCTTAACAATCAATTTAAAGGGGAAGTTGAGATTCCGGGGGGGGGCACTTGCCCCCCCATGCGGACGCCCATGGGTACAAACACTACCCGGGGGTTTACAACCTCTTTAAAAATGAATCAAATAGTGTTTTTGGCTTGTGGTGCTCAGATACAGTGAAGATCTGCTTTAAAAAGATCGAAGTAAGCTGTATATGGCCACCCTAGGCTCTGGTGACCTCACTGGGAATCCTGAGGATGTCAGGTCTCACCAGAAGACTCCAGCACTGTGCAGGAGCTCTCTCTCAATGGGTTTTGGGCTCCTTGGCTTTCCCAGTATCCCGCCAGAAAGCCCATTTGTAAGGTAAACCAGATTCTCAGCACCAGAAAACAAGTGCGAGCTTATGGTAATATTCATACGCGTGTGCATTGTTCACGTGCTGATGCTTCTAGGCAAAGATGTACTATTCCTATTCAGCATGCTCGCATTTGTGCACGCCCTCGCACATACGCACGTGCACATGCACATACAAATTAGCAGAAGGTAAGAGGCCAATGCGCTACCAGTGAAGTAAATGCAAGTTATCCCAAAAAAAATGTGTAAATGCAAACCACAATAATATTAGTAATACTAAAGAATGAAGCTGCTAATTTTGTAGTGTCACCACATACCATACATAAGCAGATAAATAAAATAAATTGGCGCTAAATTCAAAGTAAAATAAATAACTCAAAAAAATTCAAATAATTATAAATAATTATAAAATCAATGAGCTGTGCAAAATAGTGCAAATGTGAAATGATAACTCAAAGATAAAAAATGAAAGAATCCAATAAATAATCACGAATAATGATAAAATCAAGGTGCTGTGCAGAAAAAAAAACATAAATAATAAATATATATATTATATATCAATAATCCAAAAATGCATAACAGTCCATATAAAGTGCTGGTGTAGAATAGGATCTGATGATGTGAATAAATAAATAAGTTCATATGTAGAAGGAGTCCATGTGCAAAGTGCAAAAAGATATCAAAGAATGGTGATCTGAACACGTGATGTACGCTCTCACTCCCAAATGTGTCACCGATGTGAACAATTCCCACACAGAGTATCCGACACTGAGTGCAGTGGCTGCTCACCTCCAAATCGATTACATCAGGCGTAGTTCAGAGCTAAAACTCTCTATATGGCTCCAGTAATAGTAGCAGGACAGCTGGTAGATAGTGGATTGCTATAGAAAAGGTCCTCTTACTTCTCTCCCTCAGGCAAGGATATAATAGAAAAGGGGCTTCATGATGTAGTATGATCAATAATTTTATTAGGAACAATAGTAGTAACTTACAGTTTAATACAGCGCGCACGTGACCCTTGAGAAAGTCAGGTATTGTAGTGACGCAACGCGTTCGGGAGGAGCCGGGTGATGCCACTTCCAGTTTACGGCCGTGACCGGAAGTCCATGTTTTACTACACCGCGATTGCAGGGATCTACTGCTCTGTATTGAACTGTAAGTGTGATTTTATAATTATTAATCAGCTGCTGCACCTGCAGGACTCTAATGAGGAAAGTGTCAGTCTGTATCTCTTTAGACGTGATTTTCCTTTGGGTATCTCACTAAAAATGACATTTTTGTTGCAGGGTATTCCCAAAGTCTGACTTTTATCTTAGCGCAGACTTCTGGGAAAATCAGTGAGCCAATCACACAAGCAGGAAATGATGTTTCTGGGGGTGTGGTCAGTATACATTCTGTGTACAGAACACCTCCAGGTCGCCATATCGCATTTTACAGAAAATTACAAATTACAGCTGCTGCAGATTGAAAAGGAAAGGTAATTTTTAATAACATTCAATTACAATATGATTTGTGTAGCACTTGTATATATTATCATATGTTTTATTATTTTATTCCCCCTTTTTTTCCCCACAAAAGTGTAGTTACCTTTTAAGGAAATAATTTTAGTGTGAATCTGCTGCAAAATTTCTTACCTGGAGGTCCTGCCAATAATAGCACTTCCTGTAGTCAGCATTTTTCTTCCTCCAAACACGGCGAGTCAAGTTAATGCCAAAGAGCTCAATTTTGGTCTCATCTGACCACAGCACTTTCTCCAAATCCTCTGAATCATTTAGATCAGGGATCCTCAAACTACGGCCCTCCAGCTGTTGCGGAACTACACGTCCCATGAGGCTTTGTAAACTTCTGACATTCACAGACATGACTTGGCATGATGGGAATTGTAGTTCCTGAGCAACTTGAGGGCCATAGTTTGAAGACCCCTGATTTAGATGTTCATTGGCAAACTTCAGATGGGTCTGAAGTGTCTTCTTGAAGAGGGGGACCTTTTGGTGCTGCAGGATTTGAATCCATGGCGGTGTATTGTGTTACCAATGGTGTGTTTGGTGACTGTGGTCCCAATACCCACAAATTCCTCCCGTGTAGTTCTGGGCTGATCCCTCACTTTTCTCATGATCTTCCTTAACACATGAGGGGGAAATCTTGCATGGAGCTCCAAACCGGGGGCAATTGATGGTTATTTTGTATTTCTTCCATTTGCGAATAATTGCTCCAACAGTTGTCTCCTTCTCACCAAGCTTCTTCTTCTTCTTCTTGCTGATGGTCTTGTAACCCATTCAAGCCTTGTGTAGGTCTACAATCTTGTCTCTGATGTCCTCTCCAGCTCTTTGGTCTTCCCCATGATGGTGAGGTTAGAATGGAAGAAAGATTCTGTGGACAGGTGTCTTTCATACACATAACGAGTTGTCTTTAGGAGCACCTTCTTAAGCCTCATACACACGCAACGATTGTCAGCCGACCGATCGGCCGTCTTTTGTCCAGCGTTGTTGTGTTGGTTGAAATGTGCTCTAGACTGCACACGAATTTTATCAGCCAACAAAAACCAACTTCAGAAGTGATGTCATGTTCTGGTCTACTTTCCGTGTGTTTTTTCTTCTCTGAGCATGCCCAGTCTTGCTCGTCTGATTTTTGTCTGCCGAAATCCGTACTGACTGACGAAACCACGGCCTGACGGCCAACAAAAATTTTATAGCCTGCACACCAGATTTTGTTCGGCCGAAAAGTCGGAGTCGGTTGTCGGAAGCATCATACTAACAAGCCGAAAATCGGCCGATCGGACGTTGGCCGAAAATTCACGGCCAACTATCGTTGCGTGTGTACGAGGCATTACATTGACAGGACTAATCTGTGTACCACATGAGCACCTACTGTAGCCAGTCTGTGGGAGCCAGAATTATTGTTGGTTGGTAGGGAATCAAATAATTATTATACTCACTGAACTGCAACTCAATTTATAACATTTGTGTTATATATTTTTTTCTGGATTTTTGGTTGATATCATTTAAAATACAACTATGATAAAAAAATTATAGACCCGTCATTTCTTTGTAAATAGGCAAACTTACAAAATCTGCAGGGGATAAGATAATTATTTTCCCCACTGTATAAGCAATCATAATAAAAAAAAAAAATCCTGATCACCTCCCCAGAGTAGTAGCGTTATTATGGTAACAATGTATTACTCTGGTCACTGTATGTAAAAAAAAAAAAAAAATGTAAGAAAATAAAAATATGTAATAAAAGAAAAAAACATTTAAAAAGTTGAAAATAATTTTTTTCTTTTTTTTTTTTACATACTGTCACCAGTCAGTGTCCCTGATCACCGACACAGAAGTTATATGATGACGCTGTACTTCACTAATGACAGTATGTAAAAAAAATTGTGAAAAAAAAAAAAAAACATTTTAAACAAATTTCTTAATTTTCCAAAAATTGTGAAAAAAAAAATTAAAACTTCAAAAAACGTGCCATGCCTCTTACTAAATACCTTGAGCTGTCTACTTTCCAAATAGGGGTCATTTGGGGGGTATTTGTACCGACCTAGCATTTTGGGGCCTCAAGAAATGAGTACATCAGGATTGATTGATTTTCAGATATACTGTATATATATATATTTATTTATTTATTTTTTCAATGTTAAAAATGTTTCCAATTTTTTTATTTTACAATTTTTTTTAAATTATGTATTACAATGTTTAATTATTATTTTTTTTTTACAACTTGGTATTTTTTTACAGGACGGGGAAGCCTGCAGTGCTGCAGGGGGGGGATGGCACAGTGAAAGGGGGGCACACGGGGGGGTGCGGCACAGTGAAAGAGGGGCACACGGGGGGTGGCACAGTGAGAGGGGGGCACATAGGGGGGCGGCGCAGTGTAAGAGGGGCACACGGGGGAGGCAGCACAGTGAAAGAGGGGCACACAAGGGGGGGGGCGGCACAGTTAGAGGGGGGCACAGTGAAAGGGGGGCACACGGGGTGGTACAGTGAGAGGGGGGCACACGGGGAGGGGGGGGGATTTGTTCCGGAGAAGCAATTACAGGAATAATGCCCTGTGTCTGTGTCTCTCACCGCAGCAGCTGAAAGCTGGAAGAAAGGGGATAAACTGTCTTACAGCTTCTGCAGAGAGCCGCACAGGGCTTCCTTCTGTAATTGCCCCTCTGCCCAACCGCACCGATTCTCCACTGTTGGGGCCCCACCTCCCTGTGTGCCCGGACCCCCTACAAGAGGACTGGTGGTCCCCTCCTATTAGCGGCCCTGGGTAGGAGTATGTTAAAATCATCTTTGTTATTAGAATCTATAGGCTGACGTTAGAGTGCAGTAAGGAGCTGTAGGGTAGGAGGACGGGGACCCCTTTAATAGTGTCTTATAGTGAACATCTTCCTTGCAGTTGTGACTCCACCTGACTCATTTCTTCTTCTCCACCAGACCCATTCATGAGGAAGCCGGCTCTGATCATATTACATCCTCCTCCTCCTCTTCCTCCTCCGACATCTGTTTACTGAGTCACTCTGATCCCGGGCTCCCCCCACAAAGGGCCCTCAGGCACACCACAGGCTGCATGTTGGAGAAAAGATTTGATGATCAGCTGTGGGTACACAGCCCACTAACCTATCAAACCCCTGGAGATACTCCTAAACCTCCAGAAAATACTAGTTGCCTGGCTGTCTCCAGATTCAGTACGTTATTGAACCTGGAGCGAGCATGCAGCAAGTGAAGACATAGAAATCAGAAGTCCTGTTATGATCCTTAAGTGCTGAGGAGATAGCGGCCGATCGTTCCCGAGAGAGGCAGAACAGCGGTCTGAACAAGCAGCTTGGATAGATTAATCCATGCTGGCACCAGCGCTTGCTATAGTAGTGAATATAATGTTGTTAGTATGTGCAATAAGAATATTCAATCTTCTATATCTACAGTGCAACATATAATAACCACTTCTGGACCGGAAGGATTTGCCCCCCTTAATGACCAGGCCATATTTTGCGATTCGGCACTGCGTTACTTTAATGGACAATTGCGCGGTCGTGCGACGCCGTACCCAAATAAAATTTATGTTCTTTTTTTCCCATAAATAGAGCTTCCTTTTGGTGGTATTTGATCACCTGTGCGATTTTTATTTTTTGTGCTATAAACAAAAAACGAGCGACAATTCTGGAAAAAAAAAAAAAACAATATTTTTCACATTCTGCAATAAAACATTCCCAAAAAAAAAAAGTAAAAATCAAAATTTTTTAACAATTTAGGCCAATTTGTTTTCTGCTACATATTTTTGGTAAAAAAAAAATCGCAATAATCGTATTTTGATTGGTTTGCGCAAAAGTTATCGCGTCTACAAACTATGGGAAAGATTTATGTCATTTTTATTGGTTTTTTTTTTTACTAGTAATGGCGGCAATCTGAGATTTTTAGCGGGACTGCGACATTGCGGCGGACAGATCGGACCCCTGACTGACATTTTTGACACTTTTGGCGTGACCAGTGACATTACTACAGTAATCAGTGCTAAAAATATGCACTGGTCCTGTAATAATGACACAGGCAGGGAAGGGGTTAACACTGTGGGTGATCAAGGGGTTAAATGTGTACCTAGGGGCATGTTTCTAACTGCATGGGGGGGCGTGGCTTGTGAAATGATCATAGAGACCTGTGTTCCTATATAGAAGGATCACAGGAGCTCTGTGATCTTTCCAGAAAGAAGAACGGTCAGCTGTGTTTATAACAGCAGACCATAGTTTTCTCTCAGCGGGGAGCGATCGCGGGTGTCAGATGGCAAACGGAGCCACCTGCCCCGTGCATCGGAGTCCCCAATGACGAGTGGGAGCGGAAGCGGGAGCACAGCGCTGGAGGCGCGCGGGAGCCCCCTAGCTGCAGGCGCGCGACCGACGTATACCTACATCGGTTCCCGCAGGAGGGCCACCCTGCCGCAGTATAACTGCGGCGGGCGGTCCGGAAGCGGTTAATATAGTGCAAATTTAAGTAATATGGGAGGCCTCAATTATAAAGTGACATGTGCCCAATAAAACAAAGATAAAAGTATAAATTCATAGCGCAATATGCATATAGTAAGTGTCCAATAGCAAAAAAGTCCCAATAGATACAGTATGTCATGTGATCCATGAATTCCAAAAAAAAAAAAGATCTGTGTTGATTTCAAACAATAGGATGGAATTCCTTCCCTAACAATAGCACTCCCACCAAGATGGAATGACACCCGAAGTGAAAAGGATAATGCAAGGTGGCCACTCACCAGATAATATTGATCCTCCTTGCCATACGGCAATAGGATCAGGAAAGGCTTGGTAGGTCTTTTGACCCAAGACATATCCTACAATAGATCCTACGAATCCCCTCACTGACCGCCTCGAGTACTCCAGCTGACATGGTGCATGTAGAAGAAAAGAACGGAGAATGAAAAAAATGAAGGTTGACGGATTAAAAGAGGTGCATGGAAGTCAGCCAGCCCCCAGTCCGATGTACTCACCCTCCAGTCTGTCACCAACCAAGTAGACCTGTCTCATAATATAAAGAACAGGGGTTTAGTTGACACACATTTGCAAACACATGTGTAAGCTGCAGGGCCACTACACGGCACCCTGTTTTACCTGCAGTCCTAACACTTCCTAATTTCGTGTCTCCACAATGGGAGCACATGGCTGCTAATGGATAGATGGGGGAACATGTGGGAGGGAGACAGCCCAAACCTCCCCCAACCCACCCCCATCCATGACTAGTCTGTTGTCTCAAAACTCAAATAGCTAAGTTGTAGCGATGGTACAAACTGGAAAGGACCAGCTGAGAAGCATTACACCTCCATCCCCTTGGTGCATGCAGTATAAAAACAGATTGGGATTTTATATATGGGGCATGGCCTGTAAAGCACAATGACTTTCAATCCCTAATTTCATATTTGGGACTTTATATGAGACAAGCAGGTCATGCTATTGGTCTCCATCCCTGTATATGGAAAAACTGAGGTCAAATCAGACTGCATCCACCAAAAACGCACGAAAATCGCACGGTGGGACTTTGTATGAGACACCAAGCTGGAGGCAAGGCGTCTCCATCCCTGGTTGCATAAACACAGTAGGCTAGGTGGGACTTTAAGTGAGACCCCAGCAGGTAGTGCCCGGCATTTTCATCCCTGTATCAGAAAAAAATGAAGGTTGAAGGATTAAAAGAGGTGCATGGAAGTCAGCCAGCCCCCAGTCCGATGTACTCACCCTCCAGTCTGCCACCAACCAAGTAGACCTGTCGCATAATATAAAGAACAGGGGTTTAGTTGACACGCATTTGCAAACGCATGTGTAAGAACGCAGAATGGACTCCACATAGCGTAAAAATGTATGACCTTCAATAGAAGCTCAATAACAAGGGCTATACTTAGGGCAAAACAAAAAAAATAAATACACAACTAAAGTGGTGGGCAAGAAACAAAGGGAAACTACGTGCGGCTTCCCGCGCTAGTGTAGGGAGCCCTGTAAGGTAGAGTGCATCAGATTTCCATCTTGCATTTCACTTGCAACGTGTGACCTCACCGCGTGCGTTCCAACTTGACGCGTTTCGTCATGGGTTTTGACGTCTTCAGAAGCTGGGAACAGCGGGCTGCCTATGTAAACAAGGCAGTTTGCCGTTCTGCTAGTAGGGAAGGCAGAGATCCTGTGTTTCTGCACAGCAGGAACATGGATCTCTGTCTTCTCACAGCCAAAGCACCCCACCCCCCTTGCAAAAACACACTCACAGTTAGAAAGCACTCCCTAGGAACACATTTAACCCTTTGATGTTAGCACCTTCCCTGCCAGTGTCATTAGTACAGTGACAGTGCATATTTTTAGCTGTATTAGTGTCATGGGTCCCATAAAAGTATCACTTAGGGCTTGATTTGCTAAAGGGAGATAGACTGTGCACTTTTCAAAGTGCAGTAGCATTCTGCAAGTGCAGTTGCTTCAGAGCTTAGAAAATGAAGTAAAGCTTCACGTTGTAAAGAATACCCAATCATGTGCAAAGAAAATAAAAAATTTGCTTGCATGTGATTGGATGATGGAAGTCAGCAGAGCTTCTGCTTATTTACGAAGCTCTGCCTTTAGTAAATCAACCTCTTAGTTTTGGATTTGTCAGATTTATCTGCCGCAAAAAAAAAAAAAAAAAACACAAATACATCCCATAATTTGTAGAAGCGATAAATTTTGCGCAAACCAATCTATATACGCTTAATGGGAATTTTTTATGTAGCAGAATACATATTGGCCTAAATTTATGAAGAAATTTGAATTTTATTTGCAACTCTTCGTTTCAAGAACGTTCGTTCCATTTCCCAATGATTGGTTGGGTCACATCCGTTTTTGTTTTTGACGACACAAGAAAGTTTGAAGTAGTAGGATGGAACGTTTTTCTCAAACAAACTTCAGACAATGTATGTGGTTTTTAGTTCAAGAAATTCGAGAGTGAACATTAAAGGTAAACCAAATTTTGAAGTACTTTCCAAGAACGCTCATCCAGTCATCAAATGTACTGAAAAGATTCATAGGGAACAACTGTTGGAAAATTGACTTGTGGTTGGGTTGAGCTGGATTATAGTAACCCCCCCCCCCCCCTCCTTAAGCTGCAAAAGCAGCAGACGGGGGTGTTAACATTGTGCGGTTGTGATGGTTTGCCTAATGCCTGCAGCAAAAACGATCGCTCCTGTCACGTTCAGCGAGCAGAATGACCCATTCAAAGAAATAGGGAAGCACCAAAATGCCCCATAACCACATGCAATGTACACAGTTGCCCTTTAAGGGCTTTAACCACTGTAAGACCGGAAGGATTTGCCCCCTTAATGACCAGGCCCTATTTTGCAATTCGGCACTGCATTATATTAACGGACAATTGCGCGGTTGTGCGTTGCTGTACCCAAATAAAATTGATGTCCTTTTTTTCTCACAAATAGAGCTTTCTTTTGGTGGTATTTGATCACCTGTGCGATTTTTATTTTTTGCGTTATAAACAAAAAAAGAGCGACAATTTTGAAAAAAAAAATATATATATTTTTCACATTCTGCTATATAACATTCCCAAAAAAAATTAAAAATCTAATTTTTTTTTACCATTTTAGGCCAATTTGTTTTCTGCTACATATTTTTGGTAAAAAAAAATTGCAATAAGCGTATTTTGATTGGTTTGCGCAAAAGTTATCGCGTCTACTAACTACGGGAATGATTTATGTAATTTTTATTGTTTTGGGTTTTTTTTACTAGTAATGGCGGCGATCTGCGATTTTTAGCGGGACTGCGACATTGCGGCAGGGAGATCGGACCCCTGACTGACATTTTTGACACTTTTGGGGGGACCAGTGACATTACTACAGGAATCAGTGCTAAAAAATATGCACTGTTACTGTCAGGGGCAGACTGTCAACTTTCGACCCAGGGGGCAAGTCCAACCAGAGGCCATGGTGCAGCGACTCGGCCCCCCCTTCCACTCTCCCTCTTCCCGGCCTCCTCCTGACCCCCATTGCAAGATGAAGTTCTGCTTTAGATACTCTCTACTTGCCGGCTGTGTCCGGGTTCCTGATCTGGCCAGCAGGGGGTGGTTGGGGGGAGCTGGAACAGCTCGGTCGGGGCTGCCTGGGGGAGAAGAATCTCCAGTGGGGCATGGAACCGGCCTCTGCTCAGACACAGTTTACACCATCCATGCTGGTGGGGGAGGCATGCGCTCTGTCCTTGTCTTCAACCTGCACTCAGTAGGTCAGCGGCAGGGACTTTTTACTTTTCTTCACCAGGAATCCTTTAGGTATGTCTGTCCCGGAAGCAGTGCAGCCTTTTTACGGGGCATCAGATTGGCCCGGGGGGCAATTGTCCCCCTGCCCCATGGCCCAGTCCTTCCCTGGTTACTGTAATAATGACACTGGCAGGGAAGGGGCTAACACTATGGGTGATCAAGGGGTTAAATGTGAGCCTAGGGGAGTGATTCTAACTGTGGTGGAGGGGGGGGGTGGCTTCTGAAATGACCATAGAGGCATGTGATCCTATATAGAAGGATCACATGAGTTCTGTGATCATTTCAGGGAGAAGGACAGTCGGCTGTGTTTATAACAGCCGACCGTCCTTCTCTCTCAGCGGGGAACGATCGCGGGTGTCAGGCAGGAATCAGAGCCGCCTGACCCATGCATTGGCTTCCCCGCTGACGAGCGGGGGTGGGAGCGCGCCGGCGGCAGTGCATGTTTGCCCCCTAGCCTCCTGAGAGCGAGTGACATATACCTATGTCGCTTTGCCCAGGAGCGGCTGCCTGCCACAGTAAATCTGCGGTAGGTGGTCGTTAAGTGGTTAAACAGGCGGAGAGGGGGCATCATATCGCTTCCTCACCAAAGCGGTTCAAAGCCCTAGGGTTCAAGTGGGGGTAGGATTAGGCATTGGGGTTTAAATAGGGGTAGAGTTAAGTGTTAGGAGTTGGGATTTGGGGAGGTGTAGGATTAAGTATTCAGCTTCAGGCAGGAGTGGAGATGAGTATTATTGTTGTTTGGGTTAGGGTTGGTGTAGTGAACGAATAGAGTTCAGTATTACTGGGCTTTAGGCTGGGGGTAGGGGTACAGTCAAGTTTTCGGCTTCAGATAGGGTTAAGTGTTAGGGTTAAGGTAGGTGTAAATTCAGGTTTTGGGGTTCAGGTGGGGTTAAGTGTTAGGGTTCAAGTAGTGTTAAAGTCAAGGGTTAGGTTAGGGTTCAGGTAGGGGTAGAGTCAAAGTTTAGGCATTAGGTATGTTTAAGTGTTAGGGTTCAAGTAGGAGTATAGTCAAGTTTTGGGGTTCAGATAAAGTTAAGTGTTAGTGTTCAGGTAGGGGTGAAGCCACATTTTGGGGTTCAGGTAGGGTTAAGTGTTGGGGTTCAGGTAGGGGTAGAGTAAGGTTTTGGGATTCAGAGGGTTAAGCGTATGCCCCTTTCAGATGGAGCGGGATCTGTCCAAGCAGATCCGCCTGGGCAATCTGTCCACTGATCCTCGCTGAGCAGAGGGAAGACAGGTCAGTGTCCCTTCTGCTATGCCAAGCCTGCTGTCCTCATGGGGCGGTCAGGTGAAAATGAACCGTCTGTCATGCGATCCGCAGGAAGGATGGCAAACGTATATCCCCATCCGTCTGTTTTTAGTGGACAGGATCGGATCAGATGCCGGTAGAGAGCTATGGATGGTCCGATCGGGTTGGCCTGAAAAACAGACAGGCGGACCCGATCGGTCTGTTGGTGTAAAAGGGGCCTTAGGTTTCAGGTAGGGGTAGAGTCAAGTTTTGGCGTTCAGGTTGAGTTGCGTGTTAGGGTTCAGGTAGCAACAGGTTTAACTGTTAATGTTTGAGAAGAGATAAGGATAAGTGTTAAGGTTCAGATTAGAATGAGTATTAAGTATTATGGTTCAGGTAGGTTTAGGTATTAGGATTTAGGTCTGAGGAGAGTTAAGTATTTAGGTAGAGTTTCAGTTAGGTAGAAGGGTTGAGGTGAAGGTACGGATAGAGGTAGGGTTAGGTGTCAAGGTACAGTTAGGTATTAGGATTGGGGTGGAGGTATTGATTGAGGTAGGGTTAGGTTTAGAGGTATGGTTAGGTTTAGAGGTACGGTTAGGTATTAGGGTTGTGGTGGAGTTACAGGTAGAGGCAGGGTTAGGTGTAGAGGTATGGTTAGGTATTAAGGGTGGGGTGGAGGTTTGGATAGAGGTAGGGTTAGGTGTAAAGGTACGGTTAGGTATTAGGGTTGTGTTGGAGGTACAGATAGAGGCAGGGTTAGTTGTAGAGGTACAGTTAGGTATTAGGGTTGTGGTGGAGGTACGGATAGAGGTGGGGTTAGGTATTAGGGTTCTGGTGGAGGTACAGATAGAGGTAGGGTTAGGTGTTGAGGTACAGTTAGGTATTAGGGCTGGGGTGGAGGTACAGATAGAGGTAGGGTTAAGTGTAGAGGTAGGGTTAGGTATTAGGGTTGGGGTGGAGGTACCGATAGAGGTAGGATTAGGTGTAGAGATACAGTTAGGTATTAGGGTTGTGCTTTAGGTACGGATAGCGGTATGGTTAGGTTTAGAGGTACGGTTAGGTATTAGGGTTGTGGTGGAGTTACAGGTAGAGGCAGGGTTAGGTGTAGAGGTATGGTTAGGTATTAAGGGTGGGGTGGAGGTTTGGATAGAGGTAGGGTTAGGTGTAAAGGTACGGTTAGGTATTAGGGTTGTGTTGGAGGTACAGATAGAGGCAGGGTTAGTTGTAGAGGTACAGTTAGGTATTAGGGTTGTGGTGGAGGTACGGATAGAGGTGGGGTTAGGTATTAGGGTTCTGGTGGAGGTACAGATAGAGGTAGGGTTAGGTGTTGAGGTACAGTTAGGTATTAGGGCTGGGGTGGAGGTACAGATAGAGGTAGGGTTAAGTATTAGGGTTGGGGTGGAGGTACCGATAGAGGTAGGATTAGGTGTAGAGATACAGTTAGGTATTAGGGTTGTGCTTTAGGTACGGATAGCGGTATGGTTAGGTGTAGAGGTACGTTTAGGTATTAGGGTTGGGGTGGAGGTATGGATAGAGGTAGGGTTAGGTGTAGAGGTACGGTTAGGTACTAGGGTTGGGGTGGAGGTAAGGACAGAGGTAGGGTTAGGTGCAGAAGTACTATTAGGTATTAGGGTTGGGGCGGAGGTACAAATAGAGGTAGGGTTAGGTGTAGAGATACGGTTAGGTATTAGGGTTGTGGTTTAGGTATGGATAGAGGTAGGGTTAGGTATAGAGATACGGTTAGGTATTAGGGTTGTGGTTTAGGTATGGATAGAGGTAGGGTTAGGTGTAGAGATATGGTTAGGTATTAGGGTTGGGGTGGAGGTACGGACAGAGGTAGGGTTAGGTGTAGAGATACGGTTAGGTATTAGGGTTGTGGTTTAGGTATGGATAGAGGTAGGGTTAGGTGTAGAGATACGGTTAGGTATTAGGGTTCAGGTGGAGGTACAGATAAGTACTGGAGTTCAGGTAGGGGTAGGGTTTAGTGTAAGGCCTGCTGAACAGTCTGGGTTAGGGCAATGGCTACAGGAAATGCTTTATTTTAGCTTGTTTTTGTTACTGAAAGCCGTTCTAACTGCAGTGCTAATCAAGAACATACACAAACCTCTTTAATGTTGTTTAGTAATACTACTAGCCAGCAGTGTAAATTCAACGGTAAACTTTCCATGTAAATCTCTGACTCTGCAGCAGAAATCTCATTGTAGTTGTAAAGCCTGACCTTTGTACATTATAACCCCCATGGCTGCTCCGAAAGAGAATGTCTTTATTGTACATTGTAATATTTACTTATAAGCTCTGTTACAATGTATTGTTTACCTAGAGTTTCTGCTGCATTATAACGTTTACTTAAATTTTAGGTTACATTGTAGTATTTAGGCTCCATTCACACCTGAGCGTAGCGCAGCGACAGCTTCTGCACCATGTTTTTTTAAGCTCTCTTGTGTTTTTAAGTGAAGCCTTTTCGGAGCGGCACCATTCATTTGAATGGGCCTCCCTCCGCTCCAAAGTAGCTCATGAATCAAATCAGTGATTTTAGTGCTTTTGTCGCTCGACAATCGTGGCAAAATCACACCGCATTTGGGGTGCCATTAAGAAATAATGGCATGGCAAATGCGTCCTATGTTTTGCCACGATTCTGAAATCGCGGGCAGAATCCCACAATAACAGAACACTCAGGTGTGAACCGGGCCCTACTTATATTTTATATTGCATTGAAATGTTTACCTATTTTTTATGTTATATTGAAATGTTTACTTTTATTATGTTGTCATTTTTCCTTATTTTATGTTAAATTGAAATATTTGCTTATATTTTATATTACATTGAAATGTTTACTTGTTTTTATGATACATTGCAATATTTACATATATTATGTTGCAATTTTTACTTATATTTTATGTTACATTAAATATTTACTTATATTTTATATTACATTGAAATGTTTACTTGTTTTTCTGTGATACATTGCAATATTTACTTATATTACATTGTAATTTTTACTTATATTTTATGTTACATTAAAATGTTTACTTATATTTTATATTACATTAAAATGTTAACTTATTTTTTTATGTTACATTGCAGTATTTACTTATATTACATTGTCATTTTTACTTATATTTTATGTTACATTGAAATATTCACTTATATTTTATGTTACATTGCAATATTTACTTATATTAGTTTGTAATTTTTACTTATATTTTATGTTACATTGAAATATTTAATGCACACATGCTGTCCATTTGCCGGTTTTTCATCCATCCGTTGACTGATATGAGAAACGGACATCAATGCATTTCTATGGGAAAACGTATGTAAATGGATGATCATTCATTTACATCAGTTTACATCCGCATCCATCATTATCAGTTCTTTTAAACTGATCAAGGCCCCTTCCACACAGGTGGACCATTCAGATCCGCCTGTCCGTTTTTTTTTTTTTGGCGGATCTGAATGGATGCCCCATGCATCTCTATGGGGCATCGGATGTCAGCGGAGACATGTCCTCTGACATCCGATCCGATCTGTCTAATCTCTACGGATGGAAACCCTATTTTCCATCCGTCAAGCGGATAGGATGGGATCGGATGAGAACGGACAGGCGGTCCCTTCTCATCCAATTCCCCCATAGAGAACAGCGGGGACCTGATAGCTGTGTCTCCGCCACAGCGTGGAGACAGAGCTGCCATCCGCCTGCTCAGCGGGGGATCGGCGTATCGATTCCCCCGCTGAGAAAAATGGAGTCCGCCGACAGACTCCACTGTGTGAAAGGGCCCTAACAGATGAATAATGGATGATAACGGATGAAAAACGGATGAAAAACTGATGACCACTGATGAAAAACTGATGACCACTGATGAAAAATGGATGAAACACTGATGATCACTGATGAAAAATGGATGAAACACTGATGATCCCTGATGAAAAACAGATGAAAAACTAATGACCACTGATGAAAAACTGATGACCACTGATGAAAAACTGATGACCACTGATGAAAAATGGATGAAACACTGATGATCACTGATGAAAAATGGATGAAACACTGATGATCCCTGATGAAAAACAGATGAAAAACTAATGACCACTGATGAAAAACTGATGATCACTGATGAAAAACGGATGAAAAACTGATGACCACTGATGAATAACAGATGAAAAACTAATGAAAAATGGATGAAAAGTGGATGAAACATTGATGATCACTGATGAAAAACAGATGAATCACTGATGACCACTGATGAAAAACGGATGAATACTTCATCCATTTTGACGTCACTCAACTGATGAAATGAACGGTCCGTATCTGTGAAAGGGGCCTTACATTTAGATTACATTAAAATGTTTACTTATTTTTTTATGTTACATTGCAATTTTTACCTAAACGGTATGTTACATTGTATTGTTTACTAATATTTCCTATTACATTAGTAACATTTACATATTATTTTGTTAATTATGTTTACTTTTTTTAACTTTGTGACATTTACATATATTATGTGTTGGATTATAATGCTCACTTCTATTTCTTGTTACAATGCGATGGTAATGACATTTTATTTGATCTAATTTTGTGTTCTCTCTGTTAGTGAGGACATGAGAAGACAAGGCCACAGACAATGTATGTAGAGCTGACCTATGAAATCCTTATCTGCCCGGTAACAAGCAGTACATGACTGTACAGGACACATTATAAACAGGTGTTTAGCCCCCGCTTTGTGCTAATGAACACAATGAAAGGAGAAACTGGTGGGGTAATTATGTGAGCTGTCAGGAGGCAGCGTGGTGGCTGTAATGAGATTCATGTAGGAAGCTCCACCCTGCACACATGAACTGTACAGACACAACCGGTATCTGTTTGCACCTTGTAGTGGAGAAGCCCTGCAGCACTTTTCTGATTGAAATTCAAACTGCTAATGTTTACACATCACTAAAATAACAGCCGCCATTCTACTCAGAGGGCCGCTCTGTACATTATGTCACAGCAAGCCCAAGAATCAGCTGTGATACATGTCACCTGTGCCTGGATGTCACTTCTGTACAACACAACGTGTCCAGGCAAAGAATGTCACATCACCTATTATCACTATGACATATCTGGAGAGCAGTGATGTCACTCCTGTATATCTTATATCTGGAGAGTGGTGATGTCACTCCTGTATAATATATCTTATATCTGGAGAGTGGTGATGTCACTCCTGTATAATATATCTTATATCTGGAGAGCGATGATGCCACTCCTGTATAATATATCTTATATCTGGAGAGTGGTGATGTCACTCCTGTATAATATATCTTATATCTGGAGAGCGGTGATGTCACTCCTGTATAATATATCTTATATCTGGAGAGTGGTGATGTCACTCCTGTATAATATATCTTATATCTGGAGAGCGGTGACTGCACTCCTGTATAATATATCTTATATGTGGAGAGTGGTGATGTCACTCCTGTATAATATATCTTATATCTGGAGAGTGGTGATGTCACTCCTGTATAATATATATTATATCTGGAGAGTGGTGATGTCACTCCTGTATAATATATATTATATCTGGAGAGTGGTGATGTCACTCCTGTATAATATTTCTTATATCTGGAGAGCGGTGATGTCACTCCTGCATAATATATCTTATATCTGGAGAGAGGTGATGTAACTCTTGTATTATATATCTTATATCTGGAGAGTGGTGATGTCACTTCTCTATAATATATCTTATATCTGGAGAGCGGTAATGTCACTCCTCTATAATATATCTTATATCTGGAGAGCAGTGATGTCACTCCTGTATAATATATCTTATATCTGGAGAGCGGTGATGTCACTCCTGCATAATATATCTTATATCTGGAGAGCGGTGATGTCACTCCTGTATAATATATCTTATATCTGGAGAGCGGTGATGTCACTCCTGTATAATATTACTTATAGCTGGAGAGCGGTGATGTCACGCCTGTATAATATATCTTATATCTGGAGAGCGGTGATGTCACTCCTGTATAATATATCTTATATCTGGAGAGCGGTGATGTCGCTCCTGTATAATATATCTTATATCTGGAGAGTGGTGATGTCACTCCTGTATAATATATCTTATATCTGGAGAGCGATGATGCCACTCCTGTATAATATATCTTATATCTGGAGAGTGGTGATGTCACTCCTGTATAATATATCTTATATCTGGAGAGCGGTGATGTCACTCCTGTATAATATATCTTATATCTGGAGAGTGGTGATGTCACTCCTGTATAATATATCTTATATCTGGAGAGCGGTGACTGCACTCCTGTATAATATATCTTATATGTGGAGAGTGGTGATGTCACTCCTGTATAATATATCTTATATCTGGAGAGTGGTGATGTCACTCCTGTATAATATATATTATATCTGGAGAGTGGTGATGTCACTCCTGTATAATATATATTATATCTGGAGAGTGGTGATGTCACTCCTGTATAATATTTCTTATATCTGGAGAGCGGTGATGTCACTCCTGCATAATATATCTTATATCTGGAGAGAGGTGATGTAACTCTTGTATTATATATCTTATATCTGGAGAGTGGTGATGTCACTTCTCTATAATATATCTTATATCTGGAGAGCGGTAATGTCACTCCTCTATAATATATCTTATATCTGGAGAGCAGTGATGTCACTCCTGTATAATATATCTTATATCTGGAGAGCGGTGATGTCACTCCTGCATAATATATCTTATATCTGGAGAGCGGTGATGTCACTCCTGTATAATATATCTTATATCTGGAGAGCGGTGATGTCACTCCTGTATAATATTACTTATAGCTGGAGAGCGGTGATGTCACGCCTGTATAATATATCTTATATCTGGAGAGCGGTGATGTCACTCCTGTATAATATATCTTATATCTGGAGAGCGGTGATGTCGCTCCTGTATAATATATCTTATATCTGGAGTGCGGTGATGTCACTCCTGTATAATATATCTTATATCTGGAGAGCGGTGATGTCACTCCTGTATAATATATCTGGAGAGTGGTGATGTCACCTTTGTAGTATGAAAAATATAATGTAAAGTCATATTGTGACACTGACAAGCTTTTAGAAGATATGAGGTAGATGGGAAGGTGGTGGGCAATGCTCGCTGTGATCTGGAGAGCTCCCTCTCACATCATACATCAGTGATCACCTGACTCATGTTATATGGTAATCCTGAACAGCGGGAGACAGATCCCAGCACCTGATTTACATAGAAAGACAATCAGTAACCTATTTATCTGGAGAGATAAACCTCCCTAAAGTATTTCTTCTGCCACCAGTAAACTTTCAGAAGGAAAATGAAAGACTTTCATTTTCATTTTCCTCCTAGTGGAGATTTTGCCAGGCGGAGGGGTAACAGCAATGAGTCCAATGGTTTGGAAATTGCCTACTGCCCCTTAGAGCACTGCACAACCGAGCTGGCAGATATCTATCAGAGAGAAGTCCCATAATCTTATACCACCCCGTCCCATGGCTCTGGTATAGGAAAAGTCCCAGAGTCCTAGCTCACACTCCTTCCCATGAGTTTGGTAAAGGATTATCAACAGTGCCAAGAGACGTCCAATAGTCCCCCTTCTTATGACTCTGGTACAGGAATATCAAAAGCGCCAAGAGAAGTCCAAGAGTCCTTATTGCCCTCCTTCCCATGACTGAAACAGGAACACTAAAAGTGCCAAGAAAAGTCCCAGAGTCCTAGATCACACTCCTTCCCATGACTCTGGTAAAGGATTATCAACAGTGCCAAGAGACGTCCAATAGTCCCCCTTCTTATGACTCTGGTACAGGAATATCAAAAGCACCAAGAGTCCTTATTGCCCTCCTTTCCATGACTCTGAAACAGGAACACTAAAAGTGCCAAGAAAAGTCCCAGAGTCCTAGATCACACTCCTTCCCATGAGTCTGGTAAAGGAATATTAACAGTGCCAAGAGACATCCAATAGTCCCCCTTCTTATGACTCTGGTACAGGAATATCAAAAGCGCCAAGATAAATCCAAGAGTCCTTATTTCCCTCCTTCCCATGAATCTGAAACAGGAACACTAAAAACGCCAAGAAAAGTCCCAGAGTCCTAGATCACACTCCTTCCCATGACTCTGGTAAAGGAATATTAACAGTGCCAAGACACGTCCAATAGTTCTCCTACTTATGACTCTGGTACAGGAATATCAAAAGTTCCATCAGAAGTCCCAGGGCCCTTATCGCCCCTTCCCATGACTCTGGTACAGGAATACCAAAAGTGCCAATGAAGGTCCCAGTGCCCCCCTTCTCATGACCCTGGTATAGGAATACCAAAAATTCCAAGAAAAGTCTCAGAGCCATTATCACCCCCCTCCCATGATTTTGGTACAGGAATACCAAATCTGCCAAGAGAAGTCCCAGAGCCCCCTTCCCATGACTCTGATACAGGGCAAGGCTCTCCCTAAGCTCGCTAAGTTCTGATGCCTTCCTGGTAGGGATAGAGAGGAACTGGCTGGGCTGTGAAAGAAGCCCATTGTGTATGTAACCCCTGGGGGGGCAGTACAGGGGTGCCTTAAATCTCACAGGCGGGGACACTCATCTTGAGTTTTTCTGATACCATGGTCACTGCACCATATACACACTTTTTTTCACACCTGCCTCTAGAGCCGAGCCTTTTGGTTAGGACCAGAAGAATTTTTTATTCCTGGGTGAAGGGCCTGCCATGGTATTGCGCTATGGCATTACTGCACGTCCCCACTTCCCTTTCCCCATTTTTATATGTGTGTTTTGTCACTTGTACTGTGCACTACACTCACCCAGATTAGTAGGGTATAGCTTCATGGGCCTGCCCTGAAAGTCTTGGGAGGGAGTGGACATGGCCTTCTGGTCTGGTTCACCCTCTCTCATGGGGTCTCTTTTTGGGGGAACCCCACCTAGTACTTAGGGTTGGTCTGTTTCAGCAGACCTCCCAGAGAATAGGGTCCCCATGGTCTCGGCCAGGTGGGCCAATAAGTACCACAGTCCCTGTCAGGAGCCTTGCGCTCTGGGGGATCAGGGTAGGGATCCTTCCTCTTCAGAGGAGGACCATGTGTACACCCTGTGCACTTTCTAGTGTTCTCACTTTTGTGTGTGTGGAATTTTTTTTTTGCAGCAGGTGTTAGGTCGAGTGTGTTTCACACACTACGGCCTTTAGAAAAAAAAAAAAAAACGAAGTCCCAGGGCCCTAATCACCGCTGTTCTCCTGATCATGATACAGGTATACTAAAGATGTCAAAAGAAGTCCCAGAGCCCTAGATCATCCCCTTCCCGTGGTATAGAAGTACTGAAAGTGCCAATGATACCTCAAAAGAGTTTAGGATTTTTGAGCTGTATGTTATGTAATTGCAATAACCTGCACCCTCATTACCCTTCACTGCAGAGGCGTAACTAGAACCTTCAGGGCCCTGATGCAAGAAACCATGAAGGGCCCCCCCAGACCCCTGGCCGGGGCCCTTACCTTCAAGCCCAGGGCTCTTCCCACTAATCCTGGGGCTCTTTACACTCGTTGCATGGCCTTTTATTATGGTCCCGCAGCAGGATTCTTTCACAAGTTCTGCAGTGGGCCCCCTTCCTGCAATCTTGGGGCCTCCCCACAGTGGTGCAATGCCAGGGTCCGGTTGCAAGTGTGACCTCCTGGAAGTTCACCCACTGGTTTGCTACCAGGCCCCCTGGAGCATGGGGCCCGGTAGCGATTGCAACCCCTGCAACCCCTGTAGTTACGCCCCTGCTTCACTGGGTGGGCACAGTCTCCAGAGATTTGCAAATCACCCTCCCCCTCCTCTGTTTGTCCTGGTGACTGAGAGGAGTAAAATGATTCTTCATTTTCTTATCCTCTCTCATAATTGGATATTTAAACTGAAAAAAAAAAAAAAAATGTTCCTGGATTCTTGCATAGCCATTTGCCCTCAGCCTCCCGGGAAACTCCGCAGTACATGCACTGTGCTGCATCATCTGGGGGCTGGCTGTCTCTTTCTGCACATTGCCAGGGGACCAACTACAAGATCCAAGAAGAGGCAGCTGGCTCCCAATGGTGTCAAAGGAGAGGATGCTGGTGTGGGACTGGGTAAGCAGCAGATCCCTACAGAACACCACTGGATTAACTTGCTTTATGAGTATATGTTTTGTGACTAACCCAGTGAAAAAAAAAAACATGGTGGGGTGGAGGGTGTAGTTAATGTGGTTTATAAAGATGCAATGGACCTTAAATGGCTTCAAAATATTGTATCATTTACCAAAATGTTCCTTTCCTTGTGCCAATCCATGGTAGCATACTACCACATGTATGTTACCAAGTTGTATCAAATACTTACCATAATTTTCCTTTCCTGGTGCCACATGTTGTAGTATGCTGCCATGATGGCGCTAGGAAAATTGTCTCAAATACTTACCATAATTTTCTTTTCCTGGCATCACATGTGGTAGTATGCTGCCATTTTGGCGCCAGGAAAACAGAAAATTGTATCAAATACTCACTGTCATTTTTCCTTTCCTTGCCCCACATGTGGTAGTATGCTGCCATCTTGGCGATTGGAAAATTGTATCAAATACTTACCATCATTTTCTCTTTCTAGCATCACATGTGGTAGTATGCTGCCATGATGGGGCTTGGAAATTTGTATCAAATACTTACCATCATTTTCTTTTCCTGGCGCCACATGTGGTAGTATGCTGGTGCCCAGAAAACAGAAAATTGTATCAAATACTTACCATCATTTTGTCTTCCTAGCATCACATCTGGTAGCATGCTGCCATGTTGGCGCCCAGAAAACAGAAATATGCATCAAATACTTACCATCATTTTCCTTTCCTGGTGCCACATGTGGTAGTATGCTGCCATGATGGCGCTTGGAAATTTGTATCAAATACTTACCATCATTTTCTTTTCCTGGCGCCACATTTGGTAGTATGCTGCCATGATGGCGCTTGGAAATTTGTATCAAATACTTACCATCATTTTCTTTTCCTGGCGCCACATTTGGTAGTATGCTGCCATTTCAGCGCCAGGAAAACAGAAAATTGTATCAAATACTCACCATCATTTTCTTTTCCTGGCGCCACATCTGGTAGTATGCTGGTGCCCAGAAAACAGAAAATTTTTTATCAAATACTTACCATCATTTTCTCTTCCTAGCATCACATCTGGTAGTATGCTGCCATGTTGGCACCCAGAAAACGGAAAATTGAATAATTGTATCAAATACCTACCATAATTTTCCTTTCATTGCACCATATGTGGTAGTATGCTGCCATGTTGGAGCCCATTAAATTGTATAATTGTATCAAATACCTACCATAATTTTCCTTTTATTGCACCATATGTGGTAGTATGCTGCCATACTGGTGCCAGGAAAATGGAAAATTGTATCAAATACTTCCCATAATTTTCTTTTCCTGGCGCCACATGTGGTAGTATGCTGGTGCCCAGAAAACTGAAAATTGTATCAAATACCATAATTTTCTTTTCCTGGCATCGCATGTGGTAGTATGCTGCCATTTCGGCACCAGGAAAACACAAAATTGTATCAAATACTCACTGTAATTTTTCCTTTCCTGGCACCACATGTGGTAGTATGCTGTCATGATGGCACTTGGAAATTTGTATCAAATACTTACCATCATTTTCTTTTCCTGGCATCACATGTGGAAGTATGCTGCCATGTTGGTGCCTAGAAAACAAATAATTGTATAACTGTATCAAATACCTACCATCATTTTCCTTTCATTGCACCACATGTGGTAGGATGCTCATGCTGCTATGTTGGTGCCCAGAAAAAGAAATTTGTATCAAATACTTACCATACTTTTCCTTTCCTGGTGCCCCATGTGGTAGTATACTGCCATCTTGGTGCCAGGAAAACAGAAAATTGTATTAAATACTTCCCATAATTTTCATTTCCTGGCGCCACGTGGTAGTATGCTGGCGCCCAGAAAGCAGAAAATTGTATCAAATACTTCCCATAATTTTCTTTTCCTAGCATCACATGTGCTAGTATGCTGCCATGTTGGCGCCAGGAAAACAGAAAATTATATCAAATACTCACTGTAATTTTCCTTTCCTTGCACCACATGTGGCAGTATGCTGCCATGTTGGAACGGAAAAATGTATCAAATACTTACTATAATTTACCATGTCCATAAAGACATGGATGAGCAAGTTTGGGGTGGAGGAACCTGACTGGCCTGCGCAGAGTCCTGACCTTAACCTGATAGAACACCCTTGGTATCCAACATCAGTGTCTGACCTCACAAATGCACTTCTGGAAGAATGGTCAAACATTCCCATAGACACTCCTAAACCTTGTGGACAGCCTTCCCAGAAGAGTTGAAGCTGTTATATCTGCAAAGGGTGGGCCAACTCAACATTAAACCCTACGGACTAAGACTGGGATGCCATTAAAGTTCATGTGCGTGTAAAGGCAGGCGTCCCAATACTTTTGACAATACAGTGCATATTTACCTAGAAAAATGGTGACATGTTCAGTACTTGTTTTACCCGCTGTATTTGATTGGATGATATATCTGATTGAATGCAGTCACCGTTCAGCTGACAATTTTCCACCCGGCTTCCTGAATTTTTTCAGTCGAAGTTTGCTGAGCTGGGTGATAACGACAGGGCCACCCACCTGCTCAAATTTCACCAGATTCAGCAGGAATTGGATTTAATGAAAGGAATTGAACCTAAAACAACAATTGTAATACACAAATAATGATCAAATACCACAAAAGAGGAAACAAACACTAAATGAAATCAGCTAAGCCTTCCTCATCACACCTTCCACCCTAATTACACCCCCCCCCCCAAACACACCCTCTAAAGAGATTAAGTGCCGGATCACACATATGCAATGTCAGACATTGCATGTGATTCGCACTGCACTGCTCCGCAAATCACATGCGATGTCTGTGCGATGCCATGTGGCTGAATTTGCATTGCATTCGGACCAAAGTCGCAAGGGACCCTTTTCTTGGTCCGCACCAGAATCGGATCGCAGGGGTGTTCAAACCTATGCGATCCAATTCCTGTCCAAACTGACAGTTCGCACTGCGATATGCGAACTGATCTGGGGGGTGTCGTTAACTTTGTCTTGACACCCCCCAGCGATTTGTATATGGCAGTGTGAACTGCCTGCAAGTCGGGTGCGATGCGGGAACCCGTGATGTATTCACAGGGTTCTCACGCTTCTCACCAGTGTGAAACGAGACTAAAAAGCAGATCTTTTTGTTTCTCTGCGAGCAAAATTTGGAGTCTTTACTTTTATCAGTCAATCGTTTTTACTAAATTCACCGTTCTCCCTACTGGGGACCACTTTCAGCGGTACAGAAGGTGATGGGAAACCCCCAATCTTAACCACTTGCCGACCGCCTGCCGCTTAGATATATACTACGGCATGCTGGCTCAGCTGCGTGGGAGCACTCCTGGGGGCGCCAGAGGAGCACGCTCACCCCCATTAGGGAGCGGGGAAGCCGATCCACAGGACAGGCGGCCGTAATTGCCGCCGGGGCACCCACGATCGCTCCCCGCTTAGAGAGAACGACGGTCAGCTATCGTAAACACAGCAGACCGTCGTTCCCTCTGGAATGAACACAGAGAGCCAGTAATCATTCTATATAGGATCACAGGTCTCTGTGTTGATTCCACAAGCCCCTCCCCCTCACAGTTAGAAAACACCACCCTAGGCTCACAGTTAACCCTTTGATCACCCCTGGGTTAACCCCTTCCCTGCCAGTGTCATTATTACAGTAACAGAGCATATTTTTAGCACTGATTACTGTAATAATGTCACTGGTCCCCCCAAAAGTGTCAGTTAGGGGTCGGATCTGTCCGCCGCAATGTCGCAGTCCCGCTAAAAATAGCAGATCGCTGCCATTACTAGTAAAAAAAAATAAAAAATAAAAATTACATAAATCTCTCCCATAGTTCGTATACGCGATAACTTTTGCGCAAACCAATCAAAATACGCTTATTGGGATTTTTTTTTTTACCAAAAATATGTAGCAGAAAACAAATTGGCCTAAAATGATGAAAATATTTGATTTTTAAATTATTATTTTATTGGGAATGTTAGCAGAAAGTGAAAAATATATATTTTTTTTTTTCAGGATTGTCGCTCTTTTTTTGTTTAACCACTTAAGCCCCGGAAGATTTTACCCCCTTCCTGACCAGGGGGTATTTTGCGATTCGGCACTGCGTGACTTTAACGGACAATTGCGCGGCCGTGCGACGCTGTACCTAAACGAATTTGGCGTCCTTTTTTTCCCACAAACAGAGCTTTCTTTTGGTGGTATTTGATCACCTGTGCGATTTTTTGATCACGCGCTATAAACAAAAAAAGAGCGTCAATTTTGCAAAAATAGCAATATTTTTCACATTTTTTTATATGAAATTCCCCCCCAAAAAAAAAGTAAAAATCAAAATTTTTTAACATTTTAGGCCAATTTGTTTTATGCTACATATGTTTGGTAAAAAAATCGCAAAAAGCGTATTTTGATTGGTTTGCGCAAAAGTTATCACGTTTACTAACAAAGGGAAAGATTTTTGTCATTTTTGTTGTTTGTTTTTTTAACGCGTAAGGGTGGCGATCTGCGATTTTTTTTGCGGTACTGCGACATTGGGGCGGACAGATCGGACCCTTGACTGACATTTTTGACACTTTTGGGGTTACCAGTGACATTTCTACAGTAATCAGTTCTATACATATGCACTGTTACTGTAAAAATACACTGGTAGTGAAGGGGTTAACTTTATTTGGGAGGGAGGGGCTGTGTGTTTCCCTAGGGGCGTGCTTTCTACTGTGATTGGCTGTGGCTTCAGCTGTAAGGACACTGATCAACGGATCTACATAGTAGATCCATGTGATCAGTGTCTTTACACCGAGGAGAATGACAGGCAGCTTGTGTAAGCTCCCCCGCCGATCGCAGAGTGGGGGGGTCCGTGACCACGCGGGAGCGGGGGCGCGTGCTCGCTCCCTAGACCCTCACAAGCAAGCGACGTAGACCTACGTCAGTTTGCCTGTGAGGGGCTGACCGCCGCCGTAGATAGTCGTGCGGCGGTCGGCAAGTGGTTAAAGTGCAAAAAATAAAAATCGCACAGGTGATCAAATACCACCAAAAGAAAGTGGGGAAAAAAGGACATCAATTTTGTTTTTTCGGTACGGCGTCACAGTGCCCAATCGCAAAAAAATGGCCTGGTCATTAAAGGGGGCAAATCCTTCCAGGCCTGAAGTGGTTAAAGCTGTCCTTCAAATAAGAGGCGAAATCTTCTAATGGCTTTAAAAAAGATTTCCTCCCACCCACTGTTCTGTCTACAGGAAGGGAAAGGAAATCTCATTACGGGGACACAGGTAGCCAGAGAAAACCTGGGAAGTGTTCTAACCTTTCCTCAATGTATCACAAATGAAAAAAACAACATTCTGGCTGGATATACATTTTACCTCAGTGGTGGAACTACCAAGATTGCAAAGGTCACATTTGCAACTGGGCCTTGGCATTCCACCACTGTGGGGGGCTGCTGCCGGACTGTAAGGCTTGGTTCACACTGCTGCAACCCCAAAGTTGTGCAACTTGCTACTTTCTTGCAACTGCCTTGTGACTTTTGGGATTTAGCAGTCTATGGCACTCAAATGGCACCAAAGTCACAGAAAATTAGTGCATGAACCTTTTTTTTTTTTTTTTTTGTCGCTGTGACTTGAGTCGTATTGATTAAGATGGCACCCATGAAATAAATTTGTTTTGACTTGCCATGCAGCTTTATGTGTCTCAGCATGCACCAGGGCTTATAAGGAGCCAAGGGATCAGTGGGAAGGGCCCCAGCAGTCAGGGGGGGCCCTTCGTAGTTCCTTGCACCGGGATCTTGAAGGTTCTAGTTAAGCCTCGGTTTTAGCTTCTATGGTGCTTATTGATTTATATTAGGGGTCTCCAGACTTTATAAACAAAGGGCCATTTTATTGTCCTTTAAACTTTAGGGGAGCCGGATTGTAGACATTGGGAGTTGAAAATGCCCTATCATTGGTATAAATAGAGGAATAGTGCCCCATCATTGGTATAAATAGAGGAATGGTGCCCCATCATTGGTATAAATAGAGGAATAGTGCCCCATCATTGGTGTCATTGGGAGGAATAGTGTCCCATCATTGGTGTCAGTGGGAGGAATAGTGCCCCATCATTGGTGTCAGTGGGAGGAATAGTGCCCCATCATTGGTGTCAGTGGGAGGAATAGTTCCCCATCATTGGTGCTGTGGCGGCTGGTGCTCAAAATGTTTGGGGGGGGCGCAAACAGAAAAACAAGTGACCCAATCAATGCAGAGTGCCACAGCGTGTCCCCAATCAATGCAGAATGCCACAGCGTGCCCCCATCAATGCAGAGTGCAACAGTGTGCCCCCCAATCAATGCAGAGTGCCACAGCATGCCCCATCAATGCAGAGTGCCACAGCATGCCCCCATCAATGCAGAATGCCACAGCATGCCCCCATCAATGCAGAGTGCCACAGCATGCCCCCATCAATGCAGAATGCCACAGCATGCCCCCATCAATGCAGAATGCCACAGCATGCCCCCATCAATGCAGAGTGCCACAGCATGCCCCCATCAATGCAGAATGCCACAGCATGCCCCCATCAATGCAGAATGCCACAGCATGCCCCCATCAATGCAGAATGCCACAGCATGCCCCCATCAATGCAGAGTGCCACAGCATGCCCCCCAATCAATGCAGAGTGCCACAGCATGCCCCCATCAATGCAGAGTGCCACAGCATGCCCCCAATCAATGCAGAGTGTCACAGCATGCCCCCAATCAGTGCAGAGTGTCACAGCATGCCACCAATCAATGCAGAGTGCCCCAGCATCCCCCCCAATCAATGCAGAGTGCCACAGCGTGCCCCCCAATCAATGCAGAGTGCCACAGCATTGCCCTCAATTAATGCAGAGCGCCACAGCATGCCCCCAATCAATGCAGAGCGCCACCGCATGCCCCCAATCAATGCAGAGCGCCACAGCATGCCCCCATCAATGCAGAATGCCACAGCATGCCCCCCAATTAATGCAGAGACCAGCGTGCATGCTCCCTTCACTGCAGTGTGGGCTTCCCCCTGAGACCAATGCACTTACCTGGCGGCGGCTTCTCTTCAGTCCCGGCGGCGGCTTCTTCTTCAGTCTTGGCGGCGGCTTCTCTTTAGTCCCGGCGGCGGCTTCTCCTCTCCTCGAGACTCGGTCCTCTTCTGCAGCGGCGGGAAGGTGACCGGGCGATGACGGTGAGTGACTGATGCACGCACCGGCACCGCCCCCAACAAGGTCAGCAGGGATCTCCTGAATCATGATTGGTCCAGGTTGGAGTCTGGACCAATCATGATCCAGTACATCACAAAAGGGGGAGTGTCGGAGCCCAGGTGACCCCCCAGAAGGCCGCCAATCGGCGCCTCCGCCGGGTGGAATACCCCCCCATAGCTACCAATGAGTCCGGCGCCCCTAGTGGGCAAAAAATGTAATTTTTTTTTTAATCTTTTTTTTTTTGGGGGGGCCGCGCCCCTGCGCCCCTTATCGGCCGTCCGCCACTGCATTGGTGTCAGTGGGAGGAATAGTGTCCCATCATTGGTGTCAGTGGGAGGAATAGTGCCCCATCATTGGTGTCAGTGAGAGGAATAGTGCCCCATCATTGGTGTCAGTGGGAGGAATAGTGCCCCATCATTGGCGTCAGTGGGAGGAATAGTGCCCCATCATTGGCGTCAGTGGGAGGAATAGTGCCCCATCATTGGTGTCAGTGGGAGGAATAGTGCCCCATCATTGATGTCAGTGGGAGGAATAGTGCCCCATCATTGGTGTCAGTGGGAGGAATAGAGCCCCATCATTGGTGTCAGTGGGAGGAATAGTGCCCCATCATTGGTGTCAGTGGGAGGAATAGTGCCCCATCATTGGTGTCAGTGAGAGGAATAGTGCCCCATCATTGGTGTCAGTGGGAGGAATAGCGCCCCATCATTGGTGTCAGTGGGAGGAATAGTGCCCCATCATTGGTGTCAGTGGGAGGAATAGTGCCCCATTATTGGTGTCAGTGGGAGGAATAGTGCCCCATCATTGGTGTCAGTGAGAGGAATAGTGCCCCATCATTGGTGTCAGTGGGAGGAATAGTGCCCCATCATTGGTGTCAGTGGGAGGAATAGTGCCCCATCATTGGTGTCAGTGGGAGGAATAGTGCCCCCACTGTTGCTGATGTTTGGGGGAAATAATGTCTCAAGGGCCCTGAAAAAGCATGCAAAGGGCCGCAGCTTGGAGACCACAGATTTATAGCAATCAAGTTCCACCATGTATTTTGCACTGGTTAGAGCAGTCTTTCTCAACCAGGGTTCCTCCAGAAGTTGCTTGGAGTTGCTTGGGCAATGACTCGCAGTTTGTGCCTCTCAGATAAGTTCCCAAATGACACCACTAATCTTTTTAGCTTTCAGTAGGGGGGAGGGGAATTCTTTCCAATGACCACAAATGTAAAGAGCATTCTTCCCACTGCTGTACAAGGAGCTGCAGAACCAGTAATTATTAACGGGGGTGGGTTGGCTTCCCTGGTACCAAAAAAACTACTTCAAGGGTTCATCCGTGTTACCAGGTTTAAAAAAGGTTTAGATAAAAATCAAACATTCAAACACTTAATACAGGCAAAGCAAATCACAAGATGGACTCTAAGCAATAAAAACACTTCTTCCAAGGTCCACTGACACCAACAATGGGGCATTATTATTTGCTTCTACGTCATCAACTTCTCAATATCAGGTTCAATTATGCGGGGAATCCTGCTTTATCCATTTGCCCTCCGGAAGATTTACCCCCCTTCATGACCAAGACATTTTTTTCAATACGGCACTGCGTTACTTTAACTGACAATCGCGCGGTCGTGCAACGCTGTACCCTAATAAGATTGATATCCTTTTTTTCTCACAAATAGAGATTTATTTTGGTGGTATTTGATCACCTATGCGATTTTTTATTTATTTTTTTGCGCTAAAAAAGAACCCCAATTCTGGGGGGAAAAAAAACAATATTTTTTACTTTCTGCTATATTACATTCCCAATTAGAAAATAAATTCTAATTTTTTCAGCATTTTAGGCCAATTTGTATTCTGCTACATATTTTTGTTTAAAAAAAAAAAAATCCCAATAAGTGTATATTGATTGGTTTGCGCAAAAGTTATCACATCCACAAACTAGGGGAAAGATTTATGTCAATTTATTAAATTTTTTTGGTAGTTATGGCGGTGATCAGCGATTTTTAGCGGGACTGGGACATTGCAGCGGACAGGTCGGACCCCTCACTGACTACCCAAATAAAATTTATGTCATTTTTCCCCACAAACAGAGCTTTCTTTTGGTGGTATTTGATCACCTGTGCAATTTTAAATTATTTTTTTTTGCGCTAAAAAAGAACGATAATTCTGAAAAAAATATATATTTTTTACTTTCTGCTATATTATATTCCCAATAAAAAAAAAATCTAATTTTTTCAGCATTTTAGGCCAATTTGTATTCTGCTACATATTTTTGTTTAAAAAAAATAAAAAAATCCCAATAAGTGTATATTGATTGGTTTGCGCAAAAGTTATCGCATCTACAAATTAGGGAAAAGATTTATGTAAATTTTTTTTATTTTTTCAGTAGTAATGGCGGCGATCAGCGATTTTTAGCGGGACTGCGACATTGCAGCTGACAGGTCGGACCCCTAACTGACTATTTTGACACTTTTCGTGCGGCGCTGTACCCAAATAAAATTGATGTCATTTTTCCCCACTAATAGAGCTTTCTTTTGGTGGTATTTAATCACCTGTGCAATTTTTTATTTATTTTTTTTTTTGCGCTAAGAAAAGAACGACAATTCTGAAAAAACAATATTTTTTACTTTCTGCTATATAACATTCCCAATAAAAAAAATTTAAAAAATCAAATGTTTTCATCATTTTAGGCCAATTTGTATCCTGCTACATATTTTTGGTTAAAAAAAAAATCCCAATAAGAGTATATTGATTGGTTTGCGCAAAAGTTATCGCATAGGGGAAAGATTTATGTCAATTTTTTTTAGTAGTAATGGCGGTGATCAGCGATTTTTAGCGGGACTGGGACATTGCAGTGGACAGATCGGACCCCTAACTGACATTTTTGACACTTTTCGTGCGACGCTGTACCCAAACAACATTTAAGGGCTCTTTCACACGGGCGATCCGATCAGATCCGCCTGTCAGTTTTTTAGGCGGATCTGATCGGATCCACCATGCAGCTCTATGGGGCAGCGGATGTCAGCGGAGACACCTCCGCTGACACCCGCTGCCATCCGCATCCGATCCTGTCCGTGAAATCTGGACGGATGGAAACCCTATTTTTCCATCCGTTCAGTAATCAGATTGGATCGGATCTGATGAGAGCGGACAAGCGGTCTGCTCTCATCCAATCCCCCATAGAGGGCAGCGGGGGCTGAGACACCTCCCTCTCCGCTCTGCAAGCGGAGACGGAGCTGTCATCCGCCCGGCTCAGCGGGGATCGCGGATCGATCTCTGCTGAGCAACACGGATCCGCTGACGGAGCGGACCGTGTGAAAGAGCCCTAAGTCATTTTTCCCCACAAACAGAGCTTTCTTTTGGTGGTATTTGATCACCTTTTTGTGATATAAACAAAAAAAGAGCGACAATTTTGAAAAAAAAAAAAAGACAACAATATTTTTTATTTTCTGCTATAAAACATTCCCAATAAAAAAAGTGGAAAAAAAATCTAATTTCTTCATCAACTTAAGTTAATTTGTATTCTGCTACATATTTTTGGTAAGAAAAATCCCAACAAGTGTATATTGATTGGTTTGCGCAAAAGTTATCACGTCCACAAGCTAGGGGAAAGATTTATGTCCGTTTTTTTTGTAGTAATGGGGGAGATCAGTGATTTTTAGTGGTTCTGCGACATTGCAGCGGACAGGTCGGACCACTAACTGACATTTTTGACACTTTTCGTGCGACGCTGTACCCAAATAAAATTTATGTCATTTTTTCCCCACAAATAAAGCTTTCTTTTGGTGGTATTTGATCACCTCTGAGATTTTTTTTTTTTTTTTTTGCGCTAAAAAAAAGAACGACAATTCTGAAAAAAAAAAACAATATTTTTTACTTTCTGCTATATAACATTCCCAATAAAAAAAAATAAAAAAAATTTTTTTTTTCATCATTTTAGGGCAATTTGTATCCTGCTACATATTTTTGGTTAAAAAAAAAATCCTAATAAAAGTATATTGATTGGTTTGCGCAAAAGTTATTGCATCCACAAACTAGGGGAAAGATTTATGCAAATTTTTTAAATTTTTTTTAGTAGTAATGGCGGTGATCGCAGCAATTTTTAGCGGGACTGCGACATTGCGGCAGACAGATCGGACACCTAACTGACATTTCTGACACTTTTCCTTTGATGCTGTACCCAAATAAAATTTATGTAATTTTTCCCCACACAAATAGAGCTTTCTTTTGGTGGTATTTGATCACCACTGCAGTTTTTATATTTCGCGCTATAAAACAATAAAATAGCGACAATTTAAAAAAAAAAAAAAAAAAACAATATTTTTTACTTTCTGCTATAAAACATTCCCAATAAAAAAAAATGGAAAAAAATCTAATTTCTTCATCAACTTAAGTTAATTTGTATTCTGCTACATATTTTTGGTAAAAAAAACCCCCAATAAGTGTATATTGATTGGTTTGCGCAAAAGTTATCACATCTACAAACTAGGGGAAAGATTTATGTCAATTTTTTTAGTAGTAATGGCGTAGATCAGCGATTTTTAGTGGGTCTGCGACATTGCGGCGGACAGATCGGACCCCTAACTGACATTTTTGACACTTTTCGTGCGACGCTGTACCCAAATAAAATTGATGTAATTTTTCCCCACTAATAGAGCTTTCTTTTGGTGGTATTTGATCACCTGTGCAATTTTTTTTTGCGCTAAAAAACAGAACGACAATTCTGAAAAAAAAACAATATTTTTTACTTTCTGCTATATAACATTCCCAATAAAATTTTTTTTTTTTTTATCATTTTAGGGCAATTTGTATCCTGCTACATATTTTTGGTTAAAAAAAAAATCCTAATAAAAGTATATTGATTGGTTTGCGCAAAAGTTATTGCATCCACAAACTAGGGGAAAGATTTATGCAAATTTTTTAAATTTTTTTTAGTAGTAATGGCGGTGATCGCAGCAATTTTTAGCGGGACTGCGACATTGCGGCAGACAGATCGGACCCCTAACTGACATTTTTGACACTTTTCGTGTGACGCTGTACCCAAATAAAATTTATGTCATTTTCCCCACTAATAGAGCTTTCTTTTGGTGGTATTTGATCACCTGTGCAATTTTTTTCTTTTTTTGCGCTAAAAAAAAGAATGACAATTCTGAAAAAAAAAACAATATTTTTTACTTTCTGCTATATAACATTCCCAATAAAAAAAAATAAAAAAAATACAATTTTTTCATCATTTTAGGGCAATTTGTATCCTGCTACATATTTTTGGTTAAAAAAGAAAAATCCTAATAAAAGTATATTGATTGGTTTGCGCAAAAGTTATCGCATCCACAAACTAGGGGAAAGATTTATGTCAATTTTTTTAATTTTTTTTAGTAGTAATGGCGGTGATCAGCAATTTTTGGCGGGACTGCGACATTGCGGCAGACAGATCGGACCCCTAACTGACATTTCTGACACTTTTCCTTTGACGCTGTACCCAAATAAAATTTATGTAATATTTCCCCACAAATAGAGCTTTCTTTTGGTGGTATTTGATCACCACTGCAGTTTTTATATTTCGCGCTATGAAACAATAAAATAGCGACAATTTTGAAAAAAAAAAAAACAACAATATTTTTTACTTTCTGCTATAAAACATTCCCAATAAAAAAAATGGAAAAAAATCGAATTTCTTCATCAACTTAAGTTAATTTGTATTCTGCTACATATTTTTGGTAAAAAAAATCCCAATAAGTGTATATTGATTGGTTTGCGCAAAAGTTATCGCATCTACAAACTAGGGGAAAGATTTATGTCAATTTTTTTAGTAGTAATGGCGGAGATCAGCGATTTTTAGTGGGTCTGCGACATTGCGGCGGACAGGTCGGACCCCTAACTGACATTTTTGACACTTTTCGTGCAACGCTGTACCCAAATAAAATTGATGTCATTTTTTCCCCACAAATAGAGCTTTCTTTTGGTGGTATTTGATCACCTCTGCGATTTTTTTTTTTTTTTTTTGCGCTAAAAAGAACGACAATTCTGAAAAAAAAAAACAATATTTTTTACTTTCTGCTATATAACATTCCCAATAAAAAAAAATTTAAAAATCTAATTTTTTCATCATTTTAGGCCAATTTGTTTCTGCTACATATTTTTGGTTAAAAAAAAAAATCCAAATAAGCGTATATTGATTGGTTTGTGCAAAATTAGGGTATGATTTTATGTCAATTTTTAAAATGTTTTTACTAGTAATGGCGGCGATCAGCGATTTTTAGCGGGACTGGGACATTGCAGAGGACAGGTCGGACCCCTAACTGACATTTTTGACACTTTTCGTGCAACGCTGTAGCCAAATAAAATTGATGTAATTTTTTCCCACAAATAAAGCTTCCTTTTGGTGGTATTTGATCACCTCTGCGATTTTTTATTTTTTTTTTTGCGCTAAAAAGAACGACAATTCTGAAAAAAAAAAAAAACAACATGTTTTACTTTTTTGCTATAAAACACAGCCAATAAAAAAAATGTATAATATCCAATTTATTCATCATTTTAGGCCAATATGTATTCCAGTACATATTTTTGGTAAAAAAAAAAAAATCCCAATAAGCGTATATAGATTGGTTTGCGCAAAAGTTATTGCGTCTACAAACTATGGGATATATTTATGAATTTTTTTTTTTTTTTTTATACTAGTAATGGCGGTGATTAGCGACTTATAGCGGGACTGTGATAGTATGATGGCCAATCTGACACCTTGTGGGGACCAGTGACAATAAAACAGAGATCAGTGCTAAAAATATACAATGTCTCTGTACTAATGACTGGGAAGGGGTTAAACATCTAGGGGGTGATTAAAGGGTTAAATGTGTGCCTAGCCGGTGTTTGTGTACTGTGTGAGGTGCTTTTACTAAAGGATGTGCTTTGCAGGGAAAGAAAATCCATCACATCCCCGCTGACAGGACGGAGCTCTGCATGGTTTACATAAGTCCAGTCTTTCCTCCCGGCAATTAGTGGGTCCCAGCAGACATCCATTTGTCGGCACCCCCTGATTGGCTTCTGCTTTAACTAATCACAGCAGAAGTGGTGCACCCCCTTAAGGCGGAAGTGCAGAGTCACGTACATACACGATATTGTCAAAAGTATTGGGACGCCTGCCTTTACACACATACATGAACTTTTGGCATCCCAGTCTTAGTCCGTAGGGTTCAATATTGAGTTGGCCCACCCTTTACAGCTTCAACTCTTCTGGGAAGGCTGTCCACAAGGTTTAGGAGTGTGTCTATGGGAATGTTTGACCATTCTTCAGGAAGAGCATTTGTGAGATCAGCACTGATGCTGGACGAGAAGGCCTGACTCGCAGTCTCCGCTCTAATTCATCCCAAAGGTGTTCTATTGGGTTGAGGTCAGGACTCTGTGCAGGCCAAACCCCAAACTCGCTCATTCATGTCTTTATGGTCCTTGCTTTGTGCACTGGTGCAAATCATTTGGTGGAGGGGGGATTATGGTGTGGGGGTTGTTTTTCAGGGGTTGGGCTTGGCCCTTAGTTCCAGTGAAGGGAACTCTTAAGGCGTCAGCATACCAAGACGTTTTGGACAATTTTATGCTCCCAACTTTGTGGGAATGGTTTGGGGATGGCCCCTCCCTGTTCCAACATGAATGCGCGTGCATGAAAGCAAGGTCCATAAAGACATGGATGAATGAGCGAGTTTAGGGTGGAGGAACTTGACTGCCCTGCACAGAGTCCTGACTTCAACCCGATAGAACATCTTTGGAATGAATTAGAGCGGAGACTGCGAGCCAGGCCTTCTCTCCAACATCAGTGCCTGACTTCACAAATGTGCTTCTGGAAGAATGGTCAAACATTCCCAAAGACCAGTGATGGCGAACCTTGGCACCCCAGATGTTTTGGAACAACATTTCCCATGAAGCTTCACTACACTGCAGAGTGCATGAGCATCATGGGAAATGTAGTTCCAAAACATTCTGGAGTGCCAAGGTTCGCCATCACTGCCATAGACACACTCCTAAACCTTGTGGACAGCCTTCCCAGAAGAGTTGAAGCTGTTATAGCTGCAAAGGGTGGGCCAACTCAATATTGAACCCTACAGACTAAGACTGGGATGCCATTAAAGTTCATGTGCGTGTAAAGGTAGGCGTCCCAATACTTTTGACAATATAGTGTATATATACGTGATTCTGTACAGAACGGATCCCCTGTAGCAGTAGATCTGCTATAGGGCGATCATCAAGTGGTTATTTTTTTTTACTTATTCAGAGATCCAGCCCCATCCCTTGATTCCACATTCCCAAGGAGTTGGGATACCCCCTCTAGAAGCCCCTAATCTCAGCTGTAAGGGAAAGTGGGACAGAAAGGTTTGGGTTGGAAATAGGGAAAGTTCCCCCAAAGATGGCCATTTGTGAGCTATGACCCTGAGAAGTGATGAAGAAGTCGAAGTCTTGTTGGGTAATGTTGACTCTCAGTTGGATTTGTGATTCCTGACAAGCTATGTAGATGTGCTGCCGCTGGAGTCATTGGGTGTGGTGGCCCTTCCACAGCTGCTCACACACGTTCTCTACCTACAAAGAAGTGTGACTCCATGCAAATGTGCAGGAATGCAGCTGAATGGGAGACACCAGGAAGGGGGAAGGGAAAAAAAATGACAGGGGAAACCCGTAGAGAATTGGCAATTTGGAACAAGCAGAAAATTTACAAGTTCCACTTCTTCTTCTAGAACAGCAAAGTACCTGAACTGAGCGCACGATGAGCGCCACCACCTTTTGGTAGGAACTTGTGACACTAAAGGTTCATTGCCTTCATATATCCTTCTCATACACATGGGTAACTCATGTTATATATTTGTATTTGGGGGGCACCCCATTTATTTCTAATAGGCTCCCAAATGCATGTCAGAGTTACCCATCACACATGACTAACCACAACATATGTATCTGATAACAAAGGATAGTTTTCGATCGCATGTAAAAAAATAAGTTCTATAGTTTCCCTTTAAAGCCATGATGTCATAAGACTAGTAGAGGAAAAACCATGGGCTATGACCCCCTATAGAAATGTGAGTGATCAATAAACACCACTGCTGGGGGAGGGGGACTTTCCTAATCCCACTGACAGCAATGGTGAGGAGGTATTCCTCTTACTGGCAACAAATATGTTGCGCTATTATACTTCCCACTGACATCAATGATGGGGCACTATTCCTCCCACTGACACCAATAATGGGGCACTATTCCTCCTACTGACACCAATAATAGGGCACTATTCCTCCCACTGACCCCAATGATGGGGCGCTATTCCTCCCACTGACCCCAATGATGGGGCGCTATTCCTCCCACTGACACCAATAATGGGGCACTATTCCTCCCACTGACACCAATGATGGGGCACTATTCCTCCCACTGATACCAATGATGAGGCACTATTCCTCCCACTGACAACAATGATGGGGCACTATTCCTCCCACTGACACAAATCATGGGGCACTATTCCTCCCCCTGACACCAATAATGGGGCACTATTCCTCCCACTGACACCAATGATGGGACACTATTCCTCCCACTGATACCAATGATGAGGCACTATTCCTCCCACTGACACCAATGATGGGGCACTATTCCTCCCACTGACACAAATGATGGGGCACTATTCCTCCCACTGACACCAATGATGAGGCACTATTCACCCCACTGATACCAATGATGAGGCACTATTCACCCCACTGATACCAATGATGGGCCACTATTCCTCCCACTGACAACGATGGGCCACTATTCCTCCCACTGATACCAATGATGGGGCACTATTCCTCCCACTGATACCAATGATGGGCACTATTCCTCCCACTGACACCAATAATGGGGCACTATTCCTCCCACTGACACCAATGATGGGGCACTATTCCTCCCACTGACATCAATGATGGGGCACTATCCCTCCCACTGACACCAATAATGGGGCACTATTCCTCCCACTGACACCAATGATGGGGCACTATTCCTCCCACTGACATCAATGATGGGGCACTATTCCTCCCACTGACACCAATGATGGGGCACTATTCCTCTCACTGATCCCAATGATAGGGCACTATTACTCCAACTGACACCAATGATGGGGAATCAAGGGGTTGGAAACATTCCTCAGAGATTTTGCTCCACAGTGACATGATAGCATCACGCAGTTGCTGCAGATTTGATGCCAATTTCCCATTCCACCACATCCCAAAGGCGCTCTATTGGATGAGATGTGGTGAGTGTGGAGGCCATTGGAGAACAGTGACCTCATTGTCATGGTGAAGAAACCAGTGGTGAGATGATTGGAGCTTTGTGACATGGTGCATTATCCTGCTGGAAGGAGCCATCAGAAGATGGGGACACTGTAGTCATAAAGGAATGGACATGGTCAGCAACAATACTCAGGAAGGCCGTGGTGTTTAAAAGATGCTCAATAGGTACTAAGGGGTCCAAAGTGTGCCAAGAAAATATCCCCCCCACCATTACACCACCAGCCTGAACCGTTAATACAAGGCAGAATGGTTCCATGTTTCATGTTGTTTACACCAAATTCTGACCCTACCATCTGAATGTCGCAGCTGAAATCGAGACTCATCAGACCAGGCAACGTTTTTCCAATCTTCTATTGTCCAATTTTGGTGATCCTGTGTGAATTGTAGTCTCAGTTTCCTGTTCTTAGCTGACAGGAGTGGCACCCGCTGTGGCCCAAGGTTGGATGTGTTGTACGTTCAGAGATGGTATTCTGCATACCTTGGATGTAACGAGTGGTTATTTGAGTTACTGTTGCCTTTCTATCATCTGGAACCAGTCTGCCCATTCTCCTCTGACCTCTGACATCAACAAGGCATTTCCCTCCATACAACTGCCACTCACTGGATATTTTCTCTTTTTCCCACCATTCTCTGTAAACCCAAGAGATGGTTGTGTGTGAAAATCCGAGAAATAGACCAGCCCGTCCGCCACCAACAACCATGCCACCTTCAAAGTCACCTAAATCCCCTTTCTTCCCCATTCTGATGCTCAGTTTGAACTTCAGCAAGCTGTCTTCACTACATCTAGATGCCTAAATGCATTGAGTTGCTGCCATGTGATTGGCTGACTAGCAATTTGTGTTACCAAGTAATTGAACAGGTGTACCTAATAAAGTGGCCGGTAAGTGTAAAGTGAAAGGATAGTTAGATGTCACGTGTCAGGCTAGTTTGTAATTATTTTCTGGCACACCAATTCATGAAAATAAGGAATGTCCTCCAACAAGCACATTCCACGGGTTTTTATTATGCTTAGGAATAAGTTGAGTGATAACAATATTGCACCTTGAGCTGTGTCATGGCAGCATATTTCTTATAGCCTGTCACCCTGTGTGGAGATATTTGGAGGAAGAGCCATGAGCTGTGTACAAGCAGCATTCCAACATACCCCGCGCCTCCGGCTGATCTTCTACTACGTCACGCCAAACACAGACACCTCTCCTACCGGGAGAGTCTCTCACACGTCTGATCCCTCAGACACACCGTCATGGAGCCTTACAGTATCTCACAAAAGTGAGTACACCCCTCACATTTTTGTAAATATTTAATTATATCTTTTCATGTGACAACACTGAAGAAATGACACTTTGCTACAATGTAAAGTAGTGAGTGTACAGCTTGTATAACAGTGTCAATTTCCTGTCCCCTCAAAATAACTCAACACACAGCCATTAATGTCTAAACTGCTGGCAACAAAAGTGAGTACACCCCTAAGTAGAAATGTCCAAATTGGGCCCAATTAGCTATTTTCCCTCCCCGGTGTCATGTGACTCGTTAGTGTTACAAGGTCTCAGGTGTGAATGGGGAACGGGTGTGTTAAATTTGGTGTTATCGCTCTCACTCTCTCATACTGGTCACTGGAAATTCAACATGGCACCTCATGGCAAACAACTCTGAGGATCTGAAAAAAAGAATTGTTGCTCTACATAAAGATGGCCTAGGCTATAAGAAGATTGCCAAGACCCCGAAACTGAGCTGCAGGACGGTGGCCAAGACCATACAGAGGTTTAACAGGACAGGTTTTACTCAGAACAGGCCTTGCCATGGTTGACCAAAGATGTTGAGTGCATGTGCTCAGCGTCATATTCAGAGGTTGTCTTTGGGAAATAGACGTATGAGTGCTGCCAGCATTGCTGCAGAGGTTGAAGGGGTGGGGGGGGGGTCAGCCTGTCAGTGCTCAGACCATACGCCGCACACTGCATCAAATTGGTCTGCATGGCTGTCGTCCCAGAAGGAAGCCTCTTCTAAAGATGATGCACAAGAAAGCCCGCAAACAGTTTGCTGAAGACAAGCAGACTAAGGACATGGATTACTGGAACCAAGTCCTGTGGTCTGATGAGAACAGGATAAACTTATTTGGTTCAGATGGTGTCAAGCGTGTGTGGCAGCAACCAGGTGAGGAGTACAAAGACAAGTGTGTCTTGCCTACAATCAAGCATGGTGGTGGGAGTGTCATGGTCTGGGGCTGCATGAGTGCTGCCAGCACTGGGGAGCTACAGTTCATTGAGGGAACCATGAATGCCAACATGTACTGTGACTTACTGAAGCAGAGCATAATCCCCTCCCTTCAGAGACTGGGCCACAGGGCAGTATTCCAACATGATAACGTCCCCAAACACACCTCCAAGATGACCGCTGCCTTGCTAAAGAAGCTGAGAGTAAGGTGATGGACTGGCCAAGCATGTCTCCAAATCTAAACCCTATTGAGCATCTGTGGGGAATCCTCGAACGGAAGGTGGAGGAGCCCAAGGTCTCTAACATCCACCAGCTCTGTGATGTCGTCATGGAGGAGGGGAAGAGGACTCCAGTGGCAACCTGTGAAGCTCTGGTGAACTCCATGCCCAAGAGGGTTAAAGCAGTGCTGGAAAATAATGGTGACCACACAAAATATTGACACTTTCGGCCCAATTTGGACATTTCCACTTAGGGGTGTACTCACTTTTGTTGCCAGCGGTTTAGACATTAATGGCTGTGTGTTGAGTTATTTTGAGGGGACAGCAAATTTACACTGTTATACAAGCTGTACACTCACTACTTTACATTGTAGCAAAGTGTCATTTCTTCAGTGTTGTCACATGAAAAGATAGAATAAAATATTTACAAAAATGGGAGGGGTGTACTCACTTTTGTGAGATACTGTATAGTCACCTGCTTTATTTTCATATAACTGATACAAAATAACTATGAGAATCTAATTGGATCCCCGCCTGCTTTGTGCTGAATTCTCCACCTCTGCAAATATTAAAAATGTCCACACCCTACAAGGTATACCGTCATCTTATGTGGGAAATCCGGATTTGAAGGAAGATTGATATTTCAAACAATTATTGAATGGTCACCTTGACATTTATCAAAGTATTTTCACAGCCACAACCTTTTTGAACCACTTGCCGACCACCCCATTGCAGATTTACTGCTACAAGGCAGCCATGCTGCACAGGATCAAGTATATATAGGTGATCCGGGACTTTCGGGTATCGGGCACGAGTGCGCAACGCCGCAGGCTTGTTCCCGCTGTGATTTTACATGGCGGGTCCTGCAGACCAGGTGTCCACCGGCAACCGCCAATCGTTGGTACACAGGCGGAATGGTGGTCTGTCTATGTAAACAAGGCAGATTGCTGTTCTGTCAGTAAATTGTCAGTTAAAGTAACGAAGTGTCGTATCACAGAAGATGGCCTGGTCCTGAAAGGGGTAAATCTTCCAGAGGTTAAAGTATAACTAAAGGCAAAACTTGATTTTTTAGTTTTGGGTGGAGTGAAGGGGGATTAGAAGGATTGCATTTAGCAGCTAATTTCACTGCTCTATGCAAATATTGTTACTGAATGACATTGTGTAGACACTGTTAATTGTTGTGGTTAGCTGTGGTTGGCCACAGCTAATCACATGGTACAAGTGGGCTGTGATTATCCCTCTCTGTACCGTGTGATCACTGTGACCAATCACAGCTAGCAGCACAATTGTACATGATGAATGGCATGAAAGGAAGCTATGCATTGTTTACAAAAGTTGTGATCTGCTGTGATTGGCCACAGCTCATCACATGGTACAAATGGGTTGTGATTGTCCCTCTCTGTACCACGTGATCACTGTGACCAATCACAGCTAGCAATACAATTGTACACAATGAATGGCATGAAAGGAAGCCATCCATTGTTTCCAACTGTCATGTGATCTGCTGTGATTGGCAACAGCTGATCACATGGTACAAATGGGCTGTGATTGTCCCTCTCTGTACCACGTGATCACTGTGACCAATCACAGCTAGTAATACAATTGTACACAATGAATGGCATGAAAGGAAGCCATCAATTGTTTACAACTGTCATGTGATCTGCTGGGATTGGCCACAGCTGATCACATGGTAGAAATTTGCTATGACTGTCCCTCTCTGTACCACGTGTTCACTGTGACCAATCACAGCTAGCAGCACAATTGTACACAATGAATGGCATGAAAGGAAGCTATTCAATGTTGACAAAAGTCGTGATCTGCTGTGATTGGCCACAGCTCATCACATGGTACAAATGGGTTGTGATTGTGTCTCTCTGTACCACATGATCACTGTGACCAATCACAGCTAGCAATACAATTGTACACAATGAATGGCATGAAAGGAAGCCATCCATTGTTTCTAACTGTCATGTGATCTGCTGTGATTGGCCACAGCTCATTACATGGTACAAATGGGCTTTGATTGTCCCTCTCTGTATCATGTGATCACTGTGACCAATCACAGCTAGCAAAACAATTGTACACAATAAATGGCATGAAAGAATGCTGTTCATTGTTTACAACTGTCGTGATCTGCTGTGATTGGGAACAGCTAATCACATGGTACAAATGGGCTGTGATTGTCCCTCTCTGTACCATGTGATCACTGTGACCAATCACACAGCAACACACATGAAAGGAAGCCATCCATTGTTTACAATTTGTCATGTGATCTGCTCTGATTGGTCACAGTGATCACGTGTTACTGGCAGTCTTTCGGAGTGCGGCCTGGGGGGGGGCAGCGGGAGGCGCATTCTCGGGAGGATTTCATATGACGTCCTCCTAGAACAATAGGGTCCCCACCCGAAAATCATTTTACAATGCTGCAGGGGGAAGTAGTTAAATTGTAGGGGTTTCCCATCACTTTCTGTCTGTCTGTGAGGGGCAGTGGTCATCAGGACAAATAGAGAGGTGGAATTTTCCCACCACACAGAAAGAAATAAAAGTTTGATAGGAAGCCTTTACCATACCTTTACCTAAAGGTAAAACAAAAAAAATGGCCTTTCTGAGGAACCTACAAAATTACCCCTGCAGTGGGGTCCCCCCTTCCCCATACGGTAAGCATTAAATTATATTTTTTGCCTCTCTCCTGCAGGATCCCTCCTTCCTCCTCCTTCACCGGTGGTCAGACTCTGATGTCATCACACACAAAGCACGACCAGCAGTCCTACGTTGTAGGTGGGGAAGCCAGGCACCCATACAGAACCCAGCGCATCAGAGAGAAGTGAAGGCTGTGTGTAGGGGGGAGAGCGAGGGAAATGCCAAGTAAAAGTCCCTTTTCTGGCACCCTAGACTAAAGTGAACATTTAAACCTTGCAGCACAGGGGAGTTCTTTCTGTTCCCCCTCCCAAGTTCAGATGAAAGGACATTTATAAAAAGGCAGAAAAATGCTAAAACCTCTACAGTAGTCACTGCCTGGCATTTTCTCATGTAAATAGGTCCTAATGGTGATTAGAGTGTAAGCTCTTGGGAGCAGGGACTGATATAGGTGGTCTAGTGCTCTCCGAAAATGCTGACCACGTATAAATACGGGAAATACCGGGTCAAGACACAGTCTTGCTTGGGTTTCCTCCAAAAACATGTTGGTAGGATAATTGGCTCCTGCCTAAATTGTACGTACAGTATGAATGTGAGAGAAGGCCCTTAGATTGTAAGCTCCCCGAGGGCAGGGACTGATGTGAATATACAATATGTAAAGCATAGTGTAATTTTCAGCACTATATGAATACCTGTAATTAATAAATAAAAAATAAAAACAGCTGTAATAAAAAAAAAAAAAAACCTGTAATAAATAATATAAATAGATACAATAAATAAATAGTATAATTACATATAAATAGCTGCAATATATAAATAAATATAAAAAAATAATATAAATACATAAATATAAACAAATAATATAAATAAATATAAATTGCTGTTATGAATAAATAATATAAATAAATATAAATACCCGCAATCCGTAAATATAAATAAATTATATATATATATATATAAATGGGTGTGCAGTAAAGACTGTAGTACATATAAATAAATATAAATACATAATATAAACACATAAATATAAACAAATAATATAAATAAATATAAATTGCTGTTATGAATAAATAATATAAATAAATATAAATACCTGCAATATGTAAATATAAATAAATTATATATATATATATATATACATACATGCGATACATATCCAATGGTTGCCACTGCACACATATCAGAGACAAAAAAAATGGGCCCGGGTGTACAGCAAAGACTGTAGTACATATAAATAAATATAAATACATAATATAAATACATAAATATAAACAAATAATATAAATAAATACAAATTGCGGTTATGAATAAATAATAAAAATAAATATAAATACCTGCAATACATACATATAAAAAAATTATATATATATATATATATATATATATATACACACACACACATGATAAATATCCAATGGTTGCCACTGCACACAAAAAAATGGGCCCGGGTGTGCAGCACAGATTATAGTACATATAATCCAAAAGAGAGAGCGGCACTCACGGGTCTTGAAAGGTAAAACGCACAACGAATGTTTTATTTCTACGAGGCACAAGCTCGTCTTCCTCAGGATGTGAGGATGTGATAAATAAATATAAACAAATAATAAAAATAAATATAAAAAGATGTAATAAATAAATAATATAAATCCCTGCAATATATAAATAAAAATAAATATATATACATCTAATAAATACATATAAACAAATAATTCCAAAAAATATATATAAATACCTGTAATAAATAAATAGTATAAATAAATATAAATTGCTATAATAAATAAATAATATAAATAAATAAGGAAAAGAAAAGGACCTTAACCTGTGCCACAACCGAGTATAATATACAAAAAATAGAAGGCAGGCACCCAGTCCTGCTATTGGTGGATTTTAAAGGCACTCACATGGATACAAATAATAATTTAAAAATGTAGTAATTAATTATTTAAATACATAAAAGACATACTTGACATAGATATGGCTAAAAACCATCAACACAACACAACACAAGTCAATGTACTGTGTTGATGACATACAAAGTGGCATGTGCAAAACCTCTACATATGGTCTTCTCATGAAAGGCATTGATACGGCATAGTGGTCGACGCGTTTCGCTTCGTGCTTCCTCAAGACCAGTCACAACAATGCCATATGTATCTAATTACAAAACAAATATAACTATTAGTTTGTACATTACAAATTTTCTAATACATGCATTTTTATTTCAAAATACCACATATTGAATCGGCAAATCATCATCCACATACCAAACAATCTATCTTTTTAGCAATATCTATGTCAAGTACGTCTTTTGTGTATTTATATAATTAACCACTTGCTACCCGCCCGCCGTCAAATGACGGCGGAGCGGTGCAGCTATTGTTCTGGGATGCCGTCATATGACGGCGCACCAGAACAGCCTCTCTCGGGCACGCGGAGCGGCGATCGTGGCCGCACCATGTTGCTAGGACACGGCACGACCCCGATCTCGGTAAAGAGACAATGACATGACTCTTTACCCATGTGAATGGCTGTGTCCAATCACAGCCGGTCACATGTAAATGAGGAAGTGCCGTTATTTGGCTCTCCTCGCCTCACACTGATTACACAAAATGTAAAATAATGTGCCAATTACTGCCCAGCATCAGTGCCCACACTGCCCGCCATCAGTGCCCACAATCAGTGCACATAGTGCTGCCAGTCAGTGCCCATCAGTGCCTGCTTATCTAGGCACTGATGGGCACTGACTGGCAGCACTATGGGCACTGATTGTGCTGCCCATCAGTGCCGCCCGTCAGTGCCCATCAGTGCCACCCGTCAGTGCCCATCAGTGCCACCCGTCAGTGTCCATCAGTGCCGCCTGTCAGTGCCCATCAGTGCTGCCTGTCAGTGCCACCTCTCAGTGCCACCTTTCAATGCCCATCAGTGCCACCTCTGAGTGCCGCCTATCAGTGCTCATCAGTGCCGCCTATTAGTGCCGCCTATCAGTGCCCATAAGTGCCACCTCATCAGTGCCCATCAGTGCAGCCTATCAGTGCCCATCAGTGCCGCCTCATCAGCGCACATGAGGAAAGGAGAAAAATTATTTAGTTTCAAAATTTACTCACTGAAAATAAGAAACTTTTTTTTTTTTTTTTCAAAATTTTCAGTCTTTTTTCTTTTATTTTTGTAAGAAATAAAAAAACCCAGCAGTGATTAAATACCACCAAAAGAAAGCTCTATTTGTGTGAAAAAAAATTATAAAAATGTCATATGGGTACAGTGTAGCATGACCGCGCAATTGTCATTCAAAATGTGACAGCGCTGAAAGCTGAACATTGGCCTGAGCAGGAAGGGGGTGAAAGTGCCCTGTAGGCAAGTGGTTAATAAATACATTTTTAAATGATTATTTGTATCCATGTGACTGCCTTTAAAATTCACCACTAGCAGGACTGGGCGCCTGCCTCCTATTTTTTAAATATAAATTGTGGTAATAAATACATATAAACAAATACTAAAAATAAATATAAATAGCTGTAGTAAATAAATAATATAAATACATATACATACATGCAATATATAAGTAAATTCAAATAAATAATATAAATAAATATCAATACCTGCAATATATAAATAAATCTAACTAAATAATATAAATATAAAATTGCTGTAAAAAAACAAACAAATAAACAAATAATAAAAATAAACAGCTTTAATAGATAAATATTATAAATAAATATAAATACCTGCAATATATAAATAAATATAAACAAATCATATAAAGAAATATAAATAGCTGTAAAAAAGAATATAAATAAATAAATACCTGAAATATATAAATAAATATAAATACATGTGATACATAAATATAAATAAATAATATAAATAAATGTAAATAGCTGTAATAAATACCTATAAATAAATAATAAAAATCAATAGTTTTAATAAATAAATAATATAATATCAATGCCTGCAATATATAAATAAGTCTAAATAAATAATATAAATAAAAATAAATTGCTGTAAAAAAATAAACAAATAATAAAAATAAATAGCTTTAATAAATAAATATTATAAATACCTGCAATATATAAATACAAATAAATACAAATACATGTGATACATAAATATAAACAAATAATATAAATAAATGTAAATAGCTGTAATAAATACATATAAACAAATAATAAAAATCAATAGCTTTAATAAATAAATAATATAAATAAATATCAATACCTGCAATATATAAATAAGTCTAAATAAATAATATAAATATATATATAAATTGCTGTAAAAAAAACATAAATAATAAAAATAAATAGCTTTAATAAATAAATAATATAAATAAATATAAACACCTGCAATATATAAATAAATATAAACAAATCATATAAATAAATATAAATAGCTGTAAAAAAAAATAAAGAATATAAATAAATAACTATGAATACCTGAAATATATAAATAAACATAAATGCATGTGAGACATATATATAAACAAATAATATAAATAAATGTAAATCGCAGTAATAAATACATATAAAAAATAATAAAAATCAATAGCTTTAATAAATAAATAATATAAATAAATATAAATACCTGCAATATATAAATAAATCTAAATAAATAATATAAATAAATATAAATTGCTGTAAAAACAAACACATTTGCAATAATAAAAATAAAAAGCTTTAATAAATAAATAAATAATATAAATAAATCTAAATACCTGCAATATATAAATAAAAAGATAAACAAATCATATAAAGAAATATAAATAGCTGTAAAAAATATATATATATTTCAGGTATTTATAGTTTTATATATATATATATATATATATATATATATATATATTTTTTTTTTTTTTTTTGTGTATATATATATATAACTATAAATACCTGAAATATAAAAATAAACAAATATACATGTGATACATAAATATAAACAAATAATATAATTAAATATAAATAGCTGTAATAAATAAATAATAAAATAAATATAAATACTTGCAATATATAAATATAATTAAATAATATCAATAAATACAAATACGGTAAATGTAATAAATAAATACAAATAAATAATGAAAATAAATACAAAAAAAAAAAAACCTATACAAAATAAATAAATAAAAATAAGTACCTGCAATATTTAAACCATATGAATACTGTAAATCTAAATAACTGTAATAAATAATATACATATATAAATACCTGCAATAAATAAATATCATTAAATAAATATAAATACTTGTAATAAATAATACAAATACCAATATTAAATAATAAAAATATGAATGAATAAATAAAATCTTTAACAGCAGAGGGAATGGAGGTGAGTAAACCTTCAACTTGTTTTCCTAAATAAAGAAAAACCCAGCAGCAGCAGTGGGAGGAGGAGGAGGAGGAGGATCACACCTAGCAGTTGGCGTTTGCCTTGTAACGTCCACTTTCTATATATACTCGGATTGGTGTGTTGAATACACAGCGGCTCCTCTCCCAGTTGTACATGTTTACTGAGTGCATGTTTGTGCTGACTCACCAATTTCTACACCGCAGGCGGCCTGGGAAGGAGCCGGCACAACTGTCTACACCAGTGTTACTCAACCTTTCTTCAGTCAAGGCACCCTTTAAAATTCTGCATATTCTCGAGGCACCCCATTGTAAAATGTGGCGCTATATGAATCCTGTATAATAATAATAAAAATAATAATAAAATAAATGAATAGTTTTACACAATGTGGACGCATAGACACGTAGAACACCCAACATTTGAGAGGATTTATTTTATACACCTTTGCACACTGGTACTGACTAGTATCCCAGTGTTTCTCCTCTCCCTCATTCAGCTAATGTGACCCCCAGTGCAGACAGAGAAGGGCAGACAAGGACATCCTCAGGTTCTCAATGTCTTATCAATGTATGAGCTCATCATTTATTGGAATCCCAGCAGCTGGCTCGCACACTGCCCAAGGTTGTAATGCTGCACAAAATTAAACACACGGCTTTGTGTAACAATAAAATGCAGGCGATATTCACCTGCCAGCTTGCTGACAATTTGAGGCAATGTTTTTTGCATTTTGCCAAGGCACCCCTAAAGATCCCAGAAGTCACCCTGGTTGAAAAAGACTGGTCTACACTGACAACCGGGGCATCCGACCACAGATCAGAGTCCAGCACAGCCCGGAGTCCAGCACAGCCCGGAGTCCAGCACAGCCCGGAGTCCAGCACAGCCCGGAGTCCAGCACAGCCCGGAGTCTAGCACAGCCCAGAGTCTAGCACAGCCCAGAGTCTAGCACAGCCCGGAGTCTAGCACAGCCCGGAGTCTAGCACAGCCCGGAGTCTAGCACAGCCCGGAGTCTAGCACAGCCCGGAGTCTAGCACAGCCCGGAGTCTAGCACAGCCCGGAGTCTAGCACAGTCCGGAGTCTAGCACAGTCCGGAGTCTAGCACAGCCCGGAGTCTAGCACAGCCCGGAGTCCAGCACAGCCCGGAGTCCAGCACAGCCCGGAGTCCAGCACAGCCCGGAGTCTAGCACAGCCCGGAGTCTAGCACAGCCCGGAGTCTAGCACAGCCCGGAGTCTAGCACAGCCCGGAGTCCAGCACAGCCCGGAGTCCAGCACAGCCCGGAGTCCAGCACAGCCCAAAGTCTAGCACAGCCCGGAGTCTAGCACAGTCCGGAGTCTAGCACAGTCCGGAGTCTAGCACAGTCCGGAGTCTAGCACAGTCCGGAGTCTAGCACAGTCCGGAGTCTAGCACAGTCCGGAGTCTAGCACATTCCGGAGTCTAGCACAGCCCGGAGCCTAGCACAGCCCGGAGTCTAGCACGGCCCAGAGCCCAGCACGGCCCCGAGTCCAGCACGGCCCCGAGTCCAGCACGGCCCCGAGTCCAGCACAACCCGAAGTCTAGCACAGCCCGGAGTCCAGCACAACCCGGAGTCTAGCACAGCCCAGAGTCCAGCACAGACCGGAGTCCAGCACAGACCGGAGTCCAGCACAGACCGGAGTCCAGCACAGACCTAAGATTACACATGATATCACATGTCACCCTGATCACTGAAATCTCATAGAAGGATTACCATGTAAATGTCATTTCAAAACTGCAGCCAATCCCTGGTGATCCTGCCATGAAGGTCCTTGAGCAGGCACTTCCTGTTGCAAGGTGACAATGCTCTGCCCCCGTCTCCCAGCTGTGCTTTTGTGTTGTCACCCTGTCACACAGACTTCTGATGGAGACTAATGTCATGGTCCACTGTTGTCACCATTGGGAAGCCATCACTGAAGTAAATGTAGACAGGAAAATGCTGCAAAGAGGGGATGAGCTGCACTGAGATTGGAGAAGGGATAAAAACAAAGGAGAAAGAAGGAATGTAATAAAACGATGTCAGATGTTTATGATGCTCCGTGCACACAGTGAGGTCACCCACTTAGGGGTGATATCTATTTTAGGTCCTCGTGCTGTTTATAATCTGATCATGTGGAATGCTGAGCGGTCATCAACAGTCACACTTCACATGAATCATCTGGGATCAAATCACTGCACATTATTATTATTTTTATTATTATTATTTTGTGTATAAAATGTTTTTCTTTATTGCCAGGAAATAAGCTGCACCCACAGCCTGGGCTACCCGGTCACATGGTGTCTGCGTGTTCTTAGAGGGGGTTTCATGTCATTACAGACTGCACAGATTCTCTGCACAATCCAGCAAACGCCGAACATTCCGGAAGAAACAATTCCACTAACCAAAGAATTCTTCTCCTTTATATCTTATAATGTCTGAGTATAAAATGTGACTCCAAATCCCTGTCCATTCTTATCTATCTATCCATTTATCCCATATCTATCTATCCATCTATCTATCTATCTATCTATCTATCTATCTATCTATCTATCTATCTATCTATCTATCTATCTATCTATCTATCTATCTCATATCTATCTATCTATCTATCTATCTATCTATCTATCGTGCCTTGCTAAAGTATTCGGCCCCCTTGAACTTTGCGACCTTTTGCCACATTTCAGGCTATAAAACATAAAGATATAAAACTGTATTTTTTTTTTTTAAGAATCAACAACAAGTGGGACACAATCATGAAGTGGAACGAAATTTATTGGATATTTCAAACTTTTTTAACAAATAAAAAACTGAAAAATTGGGCGTGCAAAATTATTCAGCCCCCTTAAGTTAATACTTTGTAGCGCCACCTTTTGCTGCGATTACAGCTGTAAGTCGCTTGGGGTATGTCTCTATCAGTTTTGCACATCGAGAGACTGAAATTATTGCCCATTCCTCCTTGCAAAACAGCTCGAGCTCAGTGAGGTTGGATGGAGAGCGTTTGTGAACAGCAGCTTTCAGGTCTTTCCACAGATTCTCGATTGGATTCAGGTCTGGACTTTGACTTGGCCATTCTAACACCTGGATATGTTTATTTGTGAACCATTCCATTGGAGATTTTGCTTTATGTTTTGGATCATTGTCTTGTTGGAAGACAAATCTCCGTCCCAGTCTCAGGTCTTTTGCAGACTCCATCAGGTTTTCTTCCAGAATGGTCCTGTATTTGGCTCCATCCATCTTCCCTTCAATTTTAACCATCTTCCCTGTCCCTGCTGAAGAAAAGCAGGCCCAAACCATGATGCTGCCACCACCATGTTTGACAGTGAGGATGGTGTGTTCAGGGTGATGAGCTGTGTTGCTTTTACGCCAAACATAACGTTTTGCATTGTTGCCAAAAAGTTTGATTTTGGTTTCATCTGACCAGAGCTCCTTCTTCCACATGTTTGGTGTCTCCCAGGTGGCTTGTGGCAAACTTTAAACAACACTTTTTATGGATATCTTTAAGAAATGGCTTTCTTCTTGCCACTCTTCCATAAAGGGCAGATTTGTGCAGTATACGACTGATTGTTGTCCTATGGACAGAGTCTCCCACCTCAGCTGTAGATCTCTGCAGTTCATCCAGAGTGATCATGGGCCTCTTGGCTGCATCTCTGATCAGTCTTCTCCTTGTATGAGCTGAAAGTTTAGAGGGACGGCCAGGTCTTCGTAGATTTTCAGTAGTCTGATACTCCTTCCATTTCAATATTATCGCTTGCACAGTGCTCCTTGGGATGTTTAAAGCTTGGGAAATCTTTTTGTATCCAAATCCGGCTTTAAACTTCTCCACAACAGTATCTCGGACCTGCCTGGTGTGTTCCTTGTTCTTCATGATGCTCTCTGCGCTTTAACCGGACCTCTGAGACTATCACAGTGCAGGTGCATTTATACGGAGACTTGATTACACACGGGTGGATTCTATTTATCATCATTAGTCATTTAGGTCAACATTGGATCATTCAGAGATCCTCACTGAACTTCAGGAGAGAGTTTGCTGCACTGAAAGTAAAGGGGCTGAATAATTTTGCACACCCAATTTTTCAGTTTTTTATTTGTTAACAAAGTTTGAAATATCCAATACATTTCGTTTCACTTCATTATTGTGTCCCACTTGTTGTTGATTCTTCAAAAAAAATGACAGACAGTTTTATATCTTTATGTTTGAAGCCTGAAATGTGGCAAAAGGTCGCAAAGTTCAAGGGGGCCGAATACTTTCGCAATGCACTGTATCTATCTATCTATCTATCTATCTATCTATCTATCTATCTATCTATCTATCTATCTATCTATCTATCTATCTATCTATCTATCTATCTATCTATCTATCTATCTATCTATCTATCTATCTATCTATCTATCTATCTATCTCTATAGAGTTTTTCTTTCTCAGTAGACGCCTGGTGTGGTTAGAAGTATGTCTGCTTCATAAGCGATTATTAACTTTGAGTGGGTTCTAATAATAGATAGAATTTTTAGGATTAAAATTAATTTAAATTAAATGATGTGATTGCAACTAAAATGTGATAGCATGTTTTGTTAGCACAGGCTGTATGGTCTTGTACTATAATGTGTTAGAATTGTGTAATTATTGATTTTATAAAGAAAGAAAAAAAAAAGGTTTTGCTACCTGCCTTATCCTCGGACTGACTTCCCATGTTTGACCCTCAGCCTTGACTTTACCACTGCTTCCATTGAGCAAAAGGTTGCCCAGCTCCTCTGGAGCTCTCAAGAGACCTTGCCATGTATCCAGGCTTCCCCAGCACCCTCCAGGTGTCCACCGGCTCAGCTCTTCTGCACCCTGTTGGCAACCTGTGCTACTTTGGGTGCTACACCTCCTGTACCACCTTCAGGGGTGTGCTGCACTTAGCTGCAAGGGGAGCCCTTTCAGCACCTTGGCCTCGGATCAGGTACGAGACAGTAATAGAGGAAGGGGTAACAAACAATCTATGAGAGGTGGGAATCATCCAATTCAATCTAATCAAAGGTATCAACATAATAATAAAGATATTCAAAATTATTATCATCAGACTAATCCAAACCATCGGCTGGATAATGGAGACCAGTGGAGCAATTATCCTGTCCCCACGTCGAATCGGCATGAACCTCTGTATAACTATATGGATGACACTATCCTCAAATCACCCCATCCTTTTTTAGGGAGGGGATGTCCTGGAGGAAGAGGGGGCAGGTCCCAGAGAGGAAGACCTCCAGGGCCCACCTACCCTCCCAGAGAGCAGGGATAGTGGAATCATCGTTGGTGGAATTCACAGATGATCTCAATATGATGATAACAATATAAAATTGGAATACCACTGGAGTAGGGAACAGGTCAACTATCTTGATGGGAATATAATGTTACATGATCATTAGGTAATTACCAGAGATGTATAGTAACTAAGTAGAACTACTTCACTACTGTACTTAAGTACTAAAAGGCGGTATCTGTACTTTCCTAGAGTAGAATTTTTTTCTCCTACTTCCACTTTTACTTCAGTACATATTTTCGATGAGTTTAATACTTTTACTCCGATACTTTTTTTATGTGCTGCATCGTTACTCGTTACAATTATAAAAATGTTGCGAATCATTCCATTCCAAATCCGCACCGCCGCTGACTTTTCTTACTCGAGTCTCACTGTCTCTGAGACTCACAAGTCACAACCAATCCCCGACCAGATGCGATGGCTCAGGGGCAGAGCCTCGCCGCCTCTGCCCTCCCTCGGCTCGGCCCGAGTCCCACCTCCCGCTCGGCTCTCAGGTGAAGTGGTGGTGGCGAGAGAGGAGACTATCTGCCTGCGGAGTGATCTCTCTGGGCCCTGGCTGGAGGAGGGACTGTGAGTTACTAGAGTCTAGACTGTCTCTGGGCACTGTGCAGCGCGGCCGCCCAGCGCGGGAGAACTGGATGGAGGTAGGAAGATATTCTTCTTTCAGCAGGGGGGACTGGACTGGGGACTGTGGAGAGAGAGGCTGGAGGACTCGAGACAGCCAAAGGTAGGAGAAGTAAGAACTGTCTTGAAGTCAAGTCACTCACTAAGGGGATCGGATCTATTCAATGGGGGGAGGGACCTGCCCTGGCCTGCCCTACTCTAAGGAGGATCTATAATGGGAGGGGGACCCTGGCCTGCCCTACTCTAAGGGGGATCTATAATGGGAAGGGGACCCTGGCCTGCTCTAAAGGGGCTCTATAATGGGAGGGGGACCCTGGCCTGCCCTACTCTAAGGGGGATCTATAATGAGAGGGGGACCCTGGCCTGCTCTAAAGGGGCTCTATAATGGGAGGGGGACCCTGGCCTGCCCTACTCTAAGGGGGATCTATAATGGGAGGGGGACCCTGGCCTGCTCTAAGGGGGGATCTAAAATGGGAGGGGGCCTGGCCTTTTGACTACTTTCTTTAATAACTACATAACACAATACTTGTACTTTTACTTTCAGTACTTGAGTAGTAAATTTTAAAATAAAATACTTGCAATACTTAAGTACAAAAAATGTTGAATACTTTAGTACTTCTACTTAAGTGTGGTGCTTAAAGAGCACTTCAACTTCTACTCAAGTCACTTTTACTTGTACTTTTACTCAAGTCTGGGTCTCTAGTACTTTATACATCTCTGGTTATTACAGAAGCCTTTTTTAAACCGACAGATCGGAATAGTTATCTGCCTGTGTATAGTGGCCATCAACCTTTGTGGTTGAAAAATACTCCGAAAGGACATTTCATGCGTATCAGTAAGAATTGCTCCTCTGATTCAGACTTTATGTCACAAATACAAATATTTAAAAAGAGGTTTATGGAAAAAGGGTACAAAGCACCACATTAATCCATGAAGTTTGTCAGGTTTCACAGCAGAGACGTAACTAGAACCTTCAGGGCCCCGGTGCAAGAAACCATGAAGGGCCCCCCGGACCCCTTCCCTTCAAGCCTGGGCCTCTTCCCACTGATCCTGGGGCCCTTTACTCTCGTTGCGGGACCCTTTCATAAGTTCTGCAGTGGGGCTCCCTTCCTGCCATCTTGGGGCCTCCCCACGGTGGTGGAATGCCAGGGCCCGGTCGCAAGTGTGAGATCCTGGAAGTTCACCCACTGGTGTCAGTAGGTTTTATTTTTTGGTATTTTAATTGTATTATTTTTAATCATTTTGTTTAATTTTTTTACAATGTCACTGACTATGACTCTGTCCATTCAGAAAAGGGAGGAGCTGGTAAACTACATATTTACCGACCCCTTCCTGGTTCTCTATTGTTACACATCCCCTGCAGCAGCCGGCAGGAGAGGGGAGGGAGCACAGTGGGAGGGGGACCAGGGGAGCACACAGGGGCCCAGAGACAGAAGAACACAAGTGAACTGGATAGGAGGAGTGGCGGGGGCAGCATACAGAGGAACCAATCTCCTCCATTTTCCTCCTGCAGCTACAGGAGGAAAAAGGAGGACAGTGATTTCTCTACATGCTGCCCCTGCCCCCCTCTTATCCAGGTGTACAGGGGAGCCACACAGGCCCCTGGAGCATGGGGCCCGGTTGCAATTGCAACCCCTGTAGTTATGCCCCTGTTTCACAGGATATGTCTGGTAGATAAAGATAGAGTAAATGATGAAAAGCATGAGTGGGGATTTATTAGTAACTATCATGTCCAGTATAGGGAAGTAGAAACAATATTCAGGAAATATTGGAACATATTAGGTATGGATAAGATCTTGATTAAAGTACTCCCTAACAATCTGTTTTTTTTTTCATCACAAGGCGCCATCCTTTGGTAAAAAAAAAAGTGTTGGATCCACCAGTGAGACCCAAGATAAGAAGGGTTTTGTGTATGGTTTGCCAACTCATAAATGTCCAATTACCTCCATCCCTGAATATAAATGTATAAAAAGAAGAGGAATGTGGGACTTTAATTGAGGCAATTTGGACATAGGATATTTTATTGGTTGAATACATATAATAAAAAATCACTGTTGCATAAACATATACAGAGATACAGCACAGAGCAAATATAATAATGCATAATAAATCCAACATTAATACAATATTTCTAGGACCCACAAATTGGATCACTCAAGAATATAATGGATACATCAACACATAAATACTCTCTGTGCTCTTAGTCTTTAAATATGATATGTTAGGATAAAACATTGGAGTAATTGTAGGCTCTACGCGTTTCGTGGACCTCCGTCCATTCATCAGGAGCTTAAAAATATGTCTAAAAATAGAGATATGGGCTATGTTAGTGTATTGATATGAAAAAAGAAATAGATGATATTATGGAATATACAGTGGGTACGGAAAGTATTCAGACCCCCTTAAATTTTTCACTCTTTGTTATATTGCAGCCATTTGCTAAAATCATTTAAGTCCATTCTTCTTCCTCATGAATGTACACATAGCACCCCATACTGACAGAAAAACACAGAATTGTTGACATTGTTGCAGATTTATTAAAAAAGAAAAACTGAAATATCACATGGTCCTAAGTATTCAGACCCTTTGCTCAGTATTTAGTAGAAGCCCCCTTTTCATCTAATACAGCCAGGAGTCTTTTTGGGAAAGATGCAACAAGTCTTTCACACCTGGATTTGGGGATCCTCTGCCATTCCTCCTTGCAGATCCTCTCCAGTTCTGTCAGGTTGGATGGTAAACGTTGGTGGACAGCCATTTTTAGGTCTCTCCAGAGATGCTCAATTGGGTTTAAGTCAGGGCTCTGGCTGGGCCATTCAAGAACAGTCACGGAGTTGTTGTGAAGCCACTCCTTCGTTATTTTAGCTGTGTGCTTAGGGTTATTGTCTTGTTGGAAGGTAAACCTTCGGCCCAGTCTGAGGTCCAGAGCACTCTGGAGAAGGTTTTTGTCCAGGATATCCCTGTACTTGGCCGCATTCATCTTTCCCTCGATCGCAACCAGTCGTCCTGTCCCTGCAGCTGAAAAACACCCCCACAGCATGATGCTGCCACCACCATGCTTCACTGTTGGGACTGTATTGGACAGGTGATGAGCAGTGCCTGGTTTTCTCCACACATACCGCTTAGAATTAAGGCCAAAAAGTTCTATTTTGGTCTCATCAGACCAGAGAATCTTATTTCTCACCATCTTGGAGTCCTTCAGGTGTTTTTTAGCAAACTCCATGCGGGCTTTCATGTGTCTTACACTGAGGAGAGGCTTCCATCGGGCCACTCTGCCATAAAGCCCCGACTGGTGGAGGGCTGCAGTGATGGTTGACTTTCTACAACTTTCTCCCATCTCCTGACTGCATCTCTGGAGCTCAGCCACAGTGATCTTTGGGTTCTTCTTTACCTCTCTCACCAAGGCTCTTCTCCCCCGATAGCTCAGTTTGGCCGGACGGCCAGCTCTAGGAAGGGTTCTGGTCGTCCCAAACGTCTTCCATTTGAGGATTATGGAGGCCACTGTGCTCTTAGGAACCTTAAGTGCAGCAGAAATCTTTTTGTAACCTTGGCCAGATCTGTGCCTTGCCACAATTCTGTCTCTGAGCTCTTCAGGCAGTTCCTTTGACCTCATGATTCTCATTTGCTCTGACATGCATTGTGATCTGGAAGGTCTTATATAGACAGGTGTGTGGCTTTCCTAATCAAGTCCAATCAGTATAATCAAACACAGCTGGACTCAAATGAAGGTGTAGAACCATCTCAAGGATGATCAGAAGAAATGGAAAGCACCTGAGTTAAATATATGAGTGTCACAGCAAAGGGTCTGAATACTTAGGACCATGTGATATTTCAGTTTTTCTTTTTTAATAAATCTGCAACAATGTCAACAACTCTGTGTTTTTCTGTCAGTATGGGGTGCTATGTGTACATTCATGAGGAAGAAGAATGAACCTAAATGATTTTAGCAAATGGCTGCAATATAACAAAGAGTGAAAAATTTAAGGGGGTCTGAATACTTTCCGTACCCACTGTATATATAGGGATATACACTACCTTGAACAGTGTCATAAATCCTCAAACAGTCCAGTCAGGGATAGGGGGACCGGAGCAGATCCAGGAATTGCCTGATCCGGGGCTGAGGCATGGATAGCATCCAGCAAAAGGACAACAGGAAGGAGAGGACCATGGTAAAAGTGAATGGAGAAAATCCAGGGATATGCTCCAGGGATTGATAGTCAGGACTCATTGGAAGCAAGATCAATCTGAAATTATATATTGATAACAATGTGTATAAATTGATTATACTGAGAAAATCAATCTCAAGGGGACAATATGTTCAAATAGGTAAATTCAAGAAGAAGCAAAATGCCAACGAGGACAATACCAAGGCTATCAAGTCCCAAGGAGGTTACCGAACAGGGTGCATGTAAACAAGGAATGTGAGACCCAGATTGAGTCAAAAGTAGAAAAAAGTGAGAAGAGAGATCTCTAGAATGAGAAAGAGGAGGAGAAAATATCCCCTAGAGGAGGATATGTCACAAAGGATAGGCTAGGATCTAAATAAAATAAGTGTGTGATAGAAAAACATTAGTGACCCATTACAGTGAAGTGCAACGAGAAATAGGTGATTTCGGTAAATTTGGATCTATGCCTACTGATCACCCTATTTCTCGTTGCACTTCACTGTAATGGGTCACTAATGTTTTTCTATCACACACTTATTTTATTTAGATCCTAGCCTATTCTTTGTGGGTCTGGTGTAGGAAGGTTTCTTCTATCTATCTATCTATCTATCTATCTATCTATCTATCTATCTATCTATCTATCTATCTATCTATCTATCTATCTATCTATCTATCCTATTGTTCTTCTTCATCGGTAGAAGTCTGGTGTAATGAGAAGCATGTTTGATGTAGGAAGGTTTCATCTATCTTATCTATCTATCTATCTATCTATCTATCTATCTATCTATCTATCTATCTATCTATTCATAGTTTATCTATCTATCTATCTATCTATCTATCTATCTATCTATCTATCTATCTATCTATCTATCCATATTCTATCTATCTATTCATATTTTATCTATCTATCTAATCTATCTATCATTCTTCTTCATCGGTAGAAGCCTGGTGTAGTGAGAAGTAGGTCTGGTGTAGGAAGGTTTCTTCTATCTATCTATCTATCTATCTATCTATCTATCTATCTATCTATCTATCTATCTATCTTTCTATCTATCTATCTATCTATCTATCTATCTATCTATCTATCTATCTATCTATCTATCTATCTATCTCAATATCTATCTATCTATCTCAATATCTATCTATCTATCTATCTATCTCAATATCTATCTATCTATCTATCTCAATATCTATCTATCTATCTATCTATTCATATTTTATCTATCTATCTACCTAATCTATCTATCATTCTTCTTCATCGGTAGAAGCCTGGTGTAGTGAGAAGTATGTTATGTCTGGTGTAGGAAGGTTATCTATCTATCTATCTATCTATCTATCTATCTATCTATCTATCTATCTATCTATCTATCTATCTATCTATCTATCCATATTTTATCTATCTATCATTCTTCTTCATCAGTAGAAGCCTGGTGTAGTGAGAAGTATGTTATGTCTGGCGTAGGAAGGTTCTATCTATCTATCTATCTATCTATCTATCTATCTATCTATCTATCTATCTATCTATCTATCTATCTATCTATCTATCTATCTATCTATCTATCTATCTATCTATCTATCTATCTATCTATCTATCTATCTATCTATCTATCTATCTATCTATCTATCTATCTATCTAGAAGCCTGGTGTAGTGAGAAGTATGTCTGGTGTAGGAAGGTTTCCGGTATCAGGACAGGATATTACAGTCATTGTGAAAGTGCCGATACCTAGGGAGGACCGGGTGATACATTACAAATTCTATTTTCCTGGTGAGAAGTTTTCATTGAAGAAGTGTGAAGAATAGATTGTAGAATAGAATGCTGGGGTATGAGAAGTTGGACCAGTCCCCCCCTCCCCCCAGTCTCTGGTATGTGTTCGCAGTGCTGAGGACTTTCCATATGAATGACAATGTACAGGGCCCTCCACCCTGCCTGGACCCACAACACCCACCAATCCCCATCCTCCTCACCTTCCACCTGTACATTGTATAGACAATACATCGCTAATTCAATAAATCATCGTCCCAATCCGCTGTGATGGTGTAAATTCATCTGATAATGGAATGCTAAATGTAATCATAGGGAGAGAAAAACAAACCAGGACCAAACACTTAGCAGGTGAATGGAGAAAGAGAAGGTGACTACATTGTATCCTATCTTCTATTATCTTCTATTATGTATCACCTGGATAGACACCCCCCTTGCACTGAGCACATCACATCCACCCAAACCTCTCCAATTCTCTGTAGTGTGGAGGACAATATACTGCACAGGCCGGACTGTTCTGGATATCAGAGTTAGAATTAGAATCAAAACTTCCCGGACTTCTTTTATGTCTTCCATGTATCAATAATGAGATCTCCAGAATTCTCAGATGTACAGACCCAGAAACTCAGCACAGGAATGGTGGGAACCCCTCATAATGGGCACAGCAGGTGTACAGACCTGGGAACTCAGCACAGGGATGGTGGGAACCCCTCATAATGGGCACAGCAGGTGTACAGACTCAGGAGCACAGGAATGGTGGGAACCCCTCATAATAGACACAGCAGGTGTACAGACCTGGGAACTCAGCACAGGGATGGCGGGAACCCCTCATAAATAGCACAGCAGGTGTACTACAGACCCAGGAACTCAGCACAGGGATGGTAGAAACCCCTCATAATGGGGACAGCAAGTGTACAGACCCTGGAACTCAGCACAGGGATGGTGAGAACCCCTCATAATGGGCACAGCAGGTGTACAGACCCGGGAACTCAGCACAGGGATGGTGGGAACCCCTCATAATGGGCACAGCAGGTGTACAGACCCGGGAACTCAGCACAGGGATGGTGGGAACCCCTCATAATGGGCACAGCTGGCGTACAGACCCAGGAGCACAGGGATGGTGGGAACTCCTCATAATAGACACAGCAGGTGTACAGACCCAAAATCTCAGCCCAGGGATGGCGGGAACCCCTCATAAATAGCACAGCAGGTGTACTACAGACCCAGGAACCCAGCACAGGGATGGTGGGAACCCCTCATAATGGGCACAGCAGGTGTACAGACCTGGGAACTCAGCACAGGGATGGTGGGAATCCCTTTATAATGGGCACAGCAGATAAAATATATTTTTTATAAAAGGCTACATGCATGGTGACGGTGATGTTCCTTAGTCTGGCTCTCTCGTAGGGTTTATGCTGTGCGCAATTTGGTTTATTTATTATGTTCTTGTTTTGTATAGTTATATTCAATTATTTTGTAAATATGTTATTTATAATTAATTTATTTATGGTTTTATTGTATATAAGTTGATTGTAAGAATTTCCAATAAACAAAATTAACCCCTCATAATGGGCACATCAGGTGTACAGACCCGGGAACTCAGCACAGGGATAGTGGGAACTCCTCATAATGGGCACAGCTGGTGTACAGACCAAAGAACTCAGCTCAGGGATGGTGGGAACCCCTTTATAATGGACACAGCAGGTGTACAGACCTGGGAACTCAGCACAGGGATGGAGGGAACCCCTTTATAATGGGCACAGCAGGTGTACAGACCCAGGAACTCAGCACAGGGATGGTGGGAACCCCTCATAATGGGAACAGCAGCTGTGCAGAACTGGAACTCAGAGCAGGGATGGTGGGAACCCCTCATAATGGGCACATCAGGTGTACAGACCCGGGAACTCAGCACAGGGATAGTGGGAACCCCTCATAATGGGCACAGCTGGTGTACAGACCAAAGAACTCAGCTCAGGGATGGTGGGAACCCCTCATAATGGGCACAGCAGGTGTACAGACCCAGGAACTCAGCACAGGGATGGTGGGAACCCCTCATAATGGGCACAGCAGGTGTACAGACCCGGGAACTCAGCACAGGGATGGTGGGAACCCCTCATAATGGGCACAGCAGGTGTACAGACTCGGGAACTAAGCACAGGGCTAGTGGGAACCCCTCATAATGGGAACAGCAGCTGTGCAGAACTGGAACTCAGAGCAGGGATGGTGGGAACCCCTCATAATGGGCACAGCAGCTGTGCAGAACTGGAACTCAGCACAGGGATGGTGGGAACCCCTCATAATGGGCACATCAGGTGTACAGACCCGGGAACTCAGCACAGGGATAGTGGGAACCCCTCATAATGGGCACAGCTAGTGTACAGACCCAAAATCTCAGCACAGGGATGGCGGGAACCCCTCATAAATAGCACAGCAGGTGTACTACAGACCCAGGAACTCAGCACAGGGATGGTGGGAGACCCTCATAATGGGCACAGCAGGTGTACAGACCCGGGAACTCAGCACAGGGATGGTGAGAACCCCTCATAATTGGCACAGCAGGTGTACAGACCCAGAAACTGCAGAAAATAGCCACAAGACAGAAGAAGAGGTCGGGGGGTTTAAATCTCCCGTTTCTACCAAGCACTGAAATACAGGTTTTGGGTGGACTGGCCTCTCATGTATTACATTTCAGTGCATTTTGCAAGAGTGAAATTTGCATTTTGCAATCCCTTGCTTGGAGGGAATTATCTACCTGGCTACTTCCATAAACGTTAATTGCTGAACCAGGTGCACCCTCAGCCCCTCCTAACTATCTATTTATCTTCACAAAAATGTCAAAAAATGTGATCTAGAAGGGGTTCTTTCACTGAAAAAGAGACGTATTATGGAGAGAATTAACTAAAACTGGAGCAGAGAGAACGTGGATCAGCTGTACATAGTAATCACTAATCATCTATCTTCGGCTTGTTCAGTTAATTGATAATGAAAGGTAGAAGCTGATAGATGTATGCAGTATACACACACCACAAATATATCACCGGGGATGATTTTCATGGTAAAGTGTGTTTTGAGAAACCTCCACCACATGAAGGAAGGGACTCATCCTTTAAATATGACCATGTCATTGAATTAGGCCATGAGGCCTACCTGTGTGTCCTCCTCGGGATCCATAATGGGAATTTACCTCCGAGCCTCCAACGTGCAGCAGACCTTGAGCTAAAAAAAGAGGTTCAGAGGTGAACCCCAGTAACGGACCCTGCAGTCTGTGAAGGATACACAGGTCTGTATGGCCTTGTGGAGGATGCTTAGGCCTCACGCGGACAAAAACAGTCTGCTTATTACATCAGACTCACCAAACGCAAACCAAAACACCACCGTAAAAAACAAAACGGTAGAAAAAAGTTTGAAAATAAAGTTACCTGACTGCCGGCTTCTGCCCAGGGTGACGTCACCAGTCCTTGGAGTATCAGAACCTCTGCGTGAAGATACTCCTGCGCTCTTCTTACAGGTATGATGTTTTAGCCATGGCGATGGAGGCCTGAGGTAAAAAACAGACTGCGTTTCAATAAAAGGTCCATTTTAATCATGTAAATCTGACTCCGGAAGCATCGAATACCACCAGGGCAATTATTGGGTATTATTTTAAAAAATTACGTCAGGATGCTTTCACATCTTCAGGTGCTTCGCGCTCGAAAAATGCATGATGTGTCAGGAACCGCTCCTGTGAACTGACCGATCGTTTGCATTTCTTGTGATAACACATAGTGCGGTGCCGGTCATTTCAAATGACGCATTAACGTATACTACAGTGCTAGGAAACGCAAGGGCAATGGTTATGCGTTTTACTAATATGCGTGCGTCAACGTAACACATAGTGCAAATAGGTCATTTGAGGGCATTTCATGTCAGGTTATAAAGCATGTGGCCATCTTTACAGAGCACATGGACTGTTCACGCCATTCCCTGACCCCAGAGGAGTCTCGTTCATACAAAGTTATGCATGTTGGGGACATTTTGGCTAACTGTACACTTACAGATGGGGGACCCCTGACAAGTTACATAGGCAGCGAGTCGGAGTTGTATACTTGCTGTAACTACGATGCTGCGCTTTGTGACGTGCCCGCCGAACACAACCAATTTAAGTAAAGGTGGCCATGCCACAACCGCGTGCAGTGCACATGGTTGTGGCCTGGTGGTGCGTCCTTTCAGGTGGTGAAGGGGGCCACATAATGCCTCCCAGCTACCTATCAAATGCCCTCCTTTCAGGTGGGGAGGAGGCCACATAATGCCTCCCAACTGCCCATCAAATGCCCTCCTTTCAGGTGGTAAGGAGACCACATAATGCCTCCCAGCTGCCTATCAAATGCCCTCCTTTCAGGTGGTGAGGAGGCCACATAATGCCTCCCAGCTGCCCATCAAATGCCCTCCTTTCAGGTGGTGAGGAGGCCACATAATGCCTCCCAGCTACCTATCAAATGCCCTCCTTTCAGGTGGTGAGGAGGCCACATAATGCCTCCCAGCTGCCTATCAAATGCCCTCCTTTCACGTGGTGAGGAGACCACATAATGCCTCCCAGCTGCCTATCAAATGCCCTCCTTTCAGGTGGTGAGGAGGCCACATAATGTCTCCCAGCTACCTATCAAATGCCCTCCTTTCAGGTGGTGAGGAGGCCACATAATGCCTCCCAGCTGCCTATCAAATGCCCTCCTTTCACGTGGTGAGGAGACCACATAATGCCTCCCAGCTGCCTATCAAATGCCCTCCTTTCAGGTGGTGAGGAGACCACATAATGCCTGCCAGCTGCCTATCAAATGCCCTCCTTTCAGGTGGTGAGGAGACCACATAATGCCTCCCAGCTGCCTATCAAATGCCCTCGAAAAAGTGATCCACCATGGGTAACAAATGTAAACAAGCCCTTTGGGCGGACGCTGATTCACCTAATATGGCGGCTTGGATGGTGTGAAGGGAATATGGTGCATGAAATCTGTTCCAGTAATGATTCATTTAGGCCGGGTACACATATATGCGGCCGCGGGTTGGTGCCTGGGGTCAGGTGCGTACCTGTTCACCAATCAGGTCAGAATTTTTACCTGAATTTGAACCTGAATCGCACCCAAAGACGCACAGGACCCTTTTTGAACGCAGACCGCAGCTGCCCTAAGACCGGTGTGAGCCGGCTCCATTAAGAATCGGTCACACTCGCCTGTCATGTGAACCCAGCCTTAGACAAATGTGACCGTGCGTTGCCCAAACGGGTCAGCAACCCCCTGGACGGGAAGGGAGTAAACATTCCCTACCCCATTCTAAGCAATAAACAAATTGCGTTGAACTTAGGCCTCATTCACACCAGTCGCCCCTGTGCGCTGTGAAGGGACAGGTGACAATGCATAGCATAAGATGCATCGCACCGTTAACTTATCGAAATGTCATCTTTAGTCACTGATGCGATGTACTGCGTCACAACACACCGTGCCGAAAAAAAAAAGTCACATTTTTTTTTTTTTTTTGCAGTGCCTATCAATGAACTAATAGGATGTGAGGCAATATGTCTCATCTATATGTTGGGCAACACAGCCCATCGCATATGGCGTAAACGGGTCCTAACTCCATTTACTAGAAGAATACCTTGCAATGATTGTAACTATTAAATAATAATAATAATTTACAATGTATGTGGGATAAAACTGGCATTTTGAGGACACGCAGGTTTCCTCATGCACAGGTAAGGCAGCCATTTTTGTTAGTCAGCCATTGCTCCAGGAGGATAATAAATGGTGCGTGTCACTTTTATTGTTGTTGTGAAGAAGGTCTATCTGCCATTTATTCTTACACCTGTATAACACATCCATTGTATTAAACAATAATAATAATATATATATATTTATATGTGACGTATTCCCTCATGCCCTCATTGAGGTGCTGCGAGGGGAGGTCACATGACCCCTTTCCCGCTCTCAGGAATATCAAAGAACGGAATACACAAAGACCCAACGGCCGGTGCACGAGGGAATTCCAACTGTTCCCGCGGGAGCGCGCTATCGCTCTTCTGCCTGAGGGGAGAGAGCGCGCTCCCGCGCACTGCTTTAAAGGGAAAAGTCTTCAGCGCGCGTGCCCTCCTCTTCTCCTCACAGCGGCCGTTAGGGCTGTACGCGGGAGCGCGCTGATGTCTGTCAGCAGGAACAGCTGCCATTATGTCCAGCAAAACTTCACAAGCCCTCCTATGTGTGTGTATAAGAACAGAGAGGTCTGCTGTGAGGAGAAGAAGGGCAGAGCAATGCACACATAGCCAATAAAACACCATAGACAATCATATATACCATAACCAATATGGCCGCAGGCTCAGGACAAGGTTCTATGGGCTGCCAATGAAGAATGTCAAACATACTGACTTATATACAGTGATATACTCCTCTCCGGATACTTTATTTTCCCACATATCAGAAATATCGATTATTTACCTCAGATTTTTAGTTTTTTTTTTTAAAGTTTTCTTTTTGTTGGCCGTTTTGTTTATACGCCATTCATCTGATTTTGGGCTGTCAAATTAGTATATATATATATATATATATATATATATATATATATATTCTATTAAATTATACAGTAAAATACTCTGCTCCGGTTACTCTGTTTCTGCAGCGATATTCACGATTTATGTCCGATTTTTTTTTTTTTGGTTTTCGGTGAAATACTCTTCTCCGGTTACTCTGTTTCCGCAGCGATATTCACGATTTATGTCCGATTTTTTTTTTTTGGTTTTCGGTGAAATACTCTTCTCCGGTTACTCTGTTTCCGCAGCGATATTCGCGATTTATGTCCGATTTTTTTTTTTTGGTTTTCGGTGAAATACTCTTCTCCGGTTACTCTGTTTCCGCAGCGATATTCACGATTTATGTCCGATTTTTTTTTTGGGGTTTTCGGTGAAATACTCTTCTCCGGTTACTCTGTTTCCGCAGCGATATTCACGATTTATGTCCGATTTTTTGGGGGGTTTTCGGTGAAATACTCTTCTCCGGGTTACTCTGTTTCCGCAGCGATATTCACGATTTATGTCCGATTTTTTTTTTGGTTTTCGGTGAAATACTATTCCCTGGTTACTCTGTTTCCTCAGATATCATATATATTATTTACCTCAGATTTTTTTGTTTTTTTTGAAAGGGTTTTTTTTTTTTTTTTTTTTTTTTTTTTTAGCTTGTTGGCCATTTTGTTTGTACGCCATTCATCTGACTTTGTGCTGTCAAATTAGTATACAAAATATACTGACTTATATAGTGAAATACTCTTCTCCAGTTACTCAGTTTCCTCATATATCAGAGATATTCTTTACCTCAAATTTTTAGTTTTAATTTTTTTATTAAGGTTCCCTCTTTTTACAGCCTGTCGGCTATTTTGTTTTTTACGCCATTCATCTCACTTTGGCTCTGGCCTGCCAGATTAGTACATCAAATATATTAAATTATACAGGAAATACTATTCCCTGGTTACTCTGTTTCCTCAGATATCATATATATTATTTACCTCAGATTTTTTTGTTTTTTTTTAAAGGGTTTTTTTTTTTTTTTTTTTTTTTTAGCTTGTTGGCCATTTTGTTTGTACGCCATTCATCTGACTTTGTGCTGTCAAATTAGTATACAAAATATATTGCATTATACAGTGAAATACTCTTCTCCGGTTACTCTGCTTCCTCAGATATCAGAGATATTATTTACCTCAGATTTTTAGTTTTTTTTTTTTAAAGGTTTCTTTTTTTTTGTAGCTTGTTGGCCATTTTGTTGATACGCCATTTATCTCATTTTGGGCTTTCCAATTAGTATATATATATATATATAATATTAAATTATCCAGTAAAATACTCTTCTCCGGTTACTCTGTTTCCGCAGAGATATTCACGATTCATGCCCGAGTTTTTATTTTTTTAAACGTTCACTCCTTTTCAGCCTGTCGGCCATTTTGTTTATACTTTGGGCATTGGCTGCCAAATTAGTACATCAAATATACTAAATTATAAAGTGAAATACTCATCTCCAGTTACTCTGTTTCCTCAGATATCAGATAAACTATTTACCTCAGATTTTTAGTTTTTTTAACTTTTTTTTTTTTTTTTTTTTTTTAGGCTTGTTGGCCATTTTTTTTTATACGCCAATCATCTCACTTGGGCTATGGGCTGCAAAGTTAGCACATAAAATATACTGAATTATACAGTGAAATACTCTTCTCCAGTTAAGCCCCGTACACACGTACCGAATGTCGGCCGAACGATCGGCCGTCTTTTGTCCAGGGCTGTCATGTCTGTTGAAAACTGCAAAAGACTGCACACGAATTTTGTCGGCCAACAACAACCGACTGCAGAAGTGATGTCATGTGATGGTTAGTGCCGGTTCACACTTATGCGCTTGTACTGCGAATGCGATGCGTTCTAAATAGTCTCCAATCGCATGCATTTACAAAATACATTGAATTCGTGACGGTCGTTCACATCTATGCGTTGCGATCCAGATGCGAATGTGATGCGATGATAAAAAGGGTCTTGTGCGAGTTTACAGCGTTGCGTTGCGAATTTAGTCTCCATAGACATCAATGTAAATCGGTCTGGACTCGCATTATCAGTTCAGATATGTGCGAATTCTTATGTGCGAATTCTTATTTTTTGTTTGATTTTCCCCTCAGCTCCACCCCTCCTGAGCTTAATTAACATAATCAACGCAATCAAATTTTCATTACAATCGCGCTGGTACTATTGAAAAACATAAGGTAAACTCGCACTGCAAATTCGCATTGCAAGGGCAACCGCATAAGTGTGAACCGGCACTTAACTTTCCTTGTCTTTTTTCTTTTCTGAGCATGCCCAGTCTTGCTAATCGGCTGTCTGTCGGCCGAAATCTGTACTGACTGGCGAACAATCGGCCGTTCTGGTGTTGGCCAACAAAAATTTTAATGCCTGCACACCCGATTCTGTTCGGCCGAAAATGCGCTGTCGGTTGTCGGAAGCATCATACTAACAAGCCGACAATCGGCCGATCGTTCGGCGGCCGAATATTTACGGCCGACAATCGGTACGTGTGTACGGGGCTTTACTCTTTTCCTTAGATATCAGAGATATTTTTTATCTCAGATTTGTAGGTTTTTTTTTACATTAGCTTGTTGGCCGTTTTGTTAATATGCCATTCATCTCATTTTGGGCTATCAAATTAGTATGTTTATATATATATATATATATATATATATATATATATATAGAATTATACAGTAAAATACTCTTCTCTGGTTACCCTGTTTCCGCAACAATGTTCACGATTTATGCCCGATTTTTTGGGGTTTTCAAGTTTTTCTTTTTTTTTTTTTTAAACGTTCACTGCTTTTCAGCCTGTCGGCCATATTGTTTGTACGCCATTCATCTCACTTTGGGCGTGGGCTGCCAAGTTAGTACATTAAATATACTGAATTATACAGTAAAGATACTCCTCTCCGGTTACTCTGTTTCCCTAGATATCAGAGATATTCATGATTTATGCCCAGATTTTTACTTTTCAAAGGTTTTTATTTTTTTTCTCAAAGGTTCCTTCTTTTTTCAGCCTGTCAGCCATTTTGTTTATACTCTTCTCCATTTACTCTGTTTCCTCAGATATATTACTTACCTCAGATTTTTAGTTTTAAAAAAAAAAAAGGTTTTTATTTTTTTATTTTTTTTAGCTTGTTGGCCATTTTGTTTATATGCCATTTATCTCACTTTGGGCTATCAAATTAGTATATATATATATATATATAAAAAAAAAAAAATATATATATATATATAATATATTGAATTATACAGTAAAATACTCTTCTCCGGTTACTCTGTTACTGCAGCAATATTCACGATTTATGCCCAATTGTTTTTGGTTTTCTAGTTTTTCTTTTTTTTTTAAATGTTCACTGCTTTTCAGCCTGTCAGCCATTTTGTTTGTACGCCATTCATCTCACTATGGCCACGGGCTGCCAATTTAGTATATGAAATATACTGAATTATACAGTGAAATACTCTTCTCCAGTCACTCTGTTTCCTCAGATATCAGAGATATTTTTTATCTCAAATTTTTTTAAAGGTTTTTTTTTTTTTTGTTTAGGTTTTGTTTTTATGCCATTCATCTAATTTTGGGCTGTCAAATTAGTATATATAAATATATATATATATATATATATATATATAATATATTGAATTATACCGGAAAATACTGTTTTCCAGTTAGGGCTCTTTCACACGGCCGCTCCGCTGTTTTTCTCCGCTGCGGGACTTTTTTTTTTTTTCTTCACGGAGCGGATGACAGTTGTGCCATCCGCTCCGTAAGTCCGCATATCATCCCATTCGTTTGCGGATGATATACGGACATAATGTAAGTCTATGGGCATTGCGGATGTCAGCGCATGACATCGCTGACATCCGATTTTCCTTCCTTTCCGTTTTTTACACGGAGGAAAAATGGGGTTCTGTTCCGTTCCAAAAAACGGAACAGAACTGAAAGGAAGAAAATCGGATGTCAGCGGATGGTATTTCGCTGACATCCGCAATGCCATTGACTTACATTATGTCCGCAAATCATCCGCAAAAAAATAGGATGATTTGCGGACATACGGAGCGCCCGTGTGAAAGGGCCCTAACTCTGTTTCCGCAGCGATATTCACGATTTATATTTTTTGGTTTTCAAGGTTTTCTTTTTTTTTAAACCTTCACTGCTTTTCAGCTTGTAGGCCATTTTGTTTGTACGCCATTAATCTCACTTTGGGCATGGGCTGCCAAATTAGTATATGAAATATATTGAATTACACAGTAAAAATACTCCTCTCTGGATACTCTGTTTCCCTAGATATCAGAGATATTCATGATTTATGCCCAGATTTTTACTTTTCAAACATTTTTTTTTTTTTTTCAAAGGTTCCTTCTTTTTTCAGCCTGTCAGCCATTTTGTTTGTACGCCACTTTGGCTATGGACTGCCAAATTAGTATATGAAATATATTGAATTATACAGTGAAATACTCTTCTCCAGTTTCTCTGTTTCCACAGAGATCAGAGACATTATTGATTTATGCCCATTTTGTTTTTAGTTTTAAACTTTTTTTAAAAGCCCCCCCCCCCTTCTTTTACAGCCTGTCAGCCATTTTGTTTGTACTGCCAAATTAGTAGATAAAATATACTGACTTATATAGTGAAATACTCTTCTCCAGTTACTCAGATATATCAGAGATATTCTTTACCTCAAATTTTTAGTTTTAATTTTTTTATTAAGGTTCCCTCTTTTTACAGCCTGTCGGCTATTTTGTTTTTTACGCCATTCATCTCACTTTGGCTCTGGCCTGCCAAATTAGTACATCAAATATATTAAATTATACAGGAAATACTCTTCTCTGGTTTCTCTGTTTCCTCAGATATCAGAGATATTCATGATTTATGTCTGATTTTTTAAGGTTTAAACTTTTTTTTAAAGGTTCCCTCCTTCTTTTTGGTCTGTCATATCAGAGATATTGATCATTTGCATCAGAATTTTATTTTACAAGGTTTCCTCCTTTTTCAGCCTGTTGACCATTTTGTTTGTAATTCACCTCGCTTTGGTCTTGAGCTGCCAAATTATTATATCAAATACTGAATTATACAGTGAAATACTCCTCTCCGGTTACTCTATTTCCCCAGATATCAGAGATATTGATCATTTGCATCAGATTTTTGTTATTTTCCAAGGTTCCCTCCTATTTGAGCTTGTCGGCCATTTTGTTTGTATGTCACTCGTCTCACTTTGGTCTTGAGCTGCCAAATTATTATATCAAACATACTGAATTATACAGTGAAATACTCCTCTCCGGTTACTCTATTTCCCCAGATATCAGAGATAATGATCATTTGCTTCAGATTGTTGTTATTTTCCAAGGTTCCCACCTTTTTGAGCCCGTCGGCCATTTTGTTTGTATGTTATTCATCTCACTTTAGCCATGGGCAGCCAAATTAGTATAACAAATACATTATACGGTGAAATACCTGTCTCAAGATGCTCTATTTCCCAGATATCGAAGATATGGGTGAATGACTCCAGCGTATTTGTTTTAAACAGTTCCTCCAGAAGTTCCCACCTTTTTTTCAGCCTGTCAGCCATTTTGTTATAAACATTGTTCATCTCACCTTAGCCATGTACAATATATTGAATTATACAGTGAAATACTCTCCATAATGTATTATATTTCCCAAGATATTAGAGATATTGATGATTTAGTTTTAAACAGTTCCTCCAGAGGTTCCTGCCTTTTTTCGGCCTGTCAGCCATTTTGTTTGTATGGCATTTACCTCACTTTAGCCATGAGCAGCCAAATTAGTATAACAAATACATTATACAGTGAAATACCTGTCTCAAGATGCTCTGTTTTCCCAGATATCGAAGATATGGACGATTGACTCAATTGTTTTAGTTTTAAACAGTTCCTCCAGAAGTTCCCTCCTTTTTTTCAGCCTGTCAGCCATTTTGTTTGTATGGCATTCATTTCACTTTAGCCATGGGCAGCCAAATTAGTATAAGAAATACATTATATGGTGAAATACCTGTCTCAAGATGCTCTATTTACCAGATATTGAAAACATGGATGAATGACTCCAGCGTTTTTGTTTTAAACAGTTCCTCCAGATGTTCCCGCCTTTTTTTCAGCCTGTCGGCCATTTTACTTCTACATTGTTCATCTCCCCATAGCCATGTACAATATATTGAATTATACAGTGAAATACTCTCCACAATATATTCTATTTCCCAAGATATTAGAGATATTGGTGATTTAGTTTTAGTTTTAAACAGTTCCTCCAGAGGTTGCCGCCTTTTTTCAGCCTGTCGGCCATTTTGTTTGTATGTTCTTCATCTCACTTTAGCCATGGGCAGCCAAATTAGTATAACAAATACATTATACAGTGAAATACCTGTCTCAAGATGCTCTGTTTTCCCAGATATCAAAGATATGGACGATTGACTCAATTGTTTTAGTTTTAAACAGTTCCTCCAGATGTTCCCGCATTTTTTTGCTCGTCGGCCATTTTTTTGCTGCATTGTTCATCTCACCTTACACATGTAGAATATATTGAATTATACAGTGAAATACTCTTCACAAGGAATTCTATTTCCCAAGATATCAGAGATATTGATGATTTAGTTTTAGTTTTAAACAGTTCCTCTTTTGTTATTTTATTTTTATTTTTTTTAGCCTGTCGGCCATTTTGTTTGTAAGTAATTTATCTCACTTTGGTCTTGAGCTGCAAAATTATTATATCAAATATTCTGAATTATACTGTGGAATACTTTCCCCCAGTCACTTTATTTCCTCAGATATCAGAAATATTATTGATTTGCGTCAGATTTTTTATTTTTTTTTCCAAGGTTCCCTCTTTTTTGGGCCTCTCAGCCATTTTGTTTGTATGTCATTCATCCCACTTTGGTCTTAAACTGCAAAATTATTATATTAAATATACTGAATTATACTGTGGAATACTTTTCCCCAGGTACTTTATTTCCTCAGATATCAGAAATATTGATGATTTGCATAAAATTTTTGTTTTTACCCAAAGTTCTCTCCTTTTTGGGCCTCTCGCCATTTTGTTTGTTTGTCATTCATCTCACTTTGGTCTTGAGCTGCCAAATTATTATATCAAATACACTGAATTATACCATCACTTTTCCCCAGTTACTTTATTTCTTCAGATATCAGAAATATTATTGATTTGCATCAGATTTTTGTTTTTTTCCAAAGTTCCCTCCTTTTTGGGCCTCTCGCCATTTGTTTGTATGTCATTCATCTCACTTTGGTCTTGAGCTGCCAAATTATTATAGAAAATATACTGAATTATACCGTGGAATACTTAAGTTACTTTGGGCAGCCAAATTCGTATAACAAATACATTATACGGTGAAATACCTGTCTCAAGATGCCCTATTTCCTGGATATGAAAGATATGGATGAATGACTCGAGTGTTTCTGCGTCAGTTCCTCCAGACGTTCCCGCCTTTTTTTCAGCCCCTCTGCCATTTTGTTGGTACATTGTTCATCTCACCTTAGCCAGGGCCGGGACAAGGGACCAGACAGGAGGGGGCGGCTGTCCTAGGCACTGTGGTGAGGTGAGGGGGGCGCCACAAAGAGATTGGGGGGGAGGGGGTTTGTGTTGGAAGGGGCGATTTGGGGGGGGGGGGTGGCAAGGGGCAAGAATTGTTCTAGAATGGGAAATTTGGGGGATGGAATGCTAAGATTTGGGATTTAGGAGGATTTGTGTGTGTGTGTGTGGGGGGGGGGGGAGTGGTGGCGGGAGATTTGTGCTAGGAGTGCGGATTTTTTGAGCTAGAAGGGGGGATTTTTGTGCTAAGAGTGGTGATTTTTGGAATGGGGATTTTTGTGCTAGGAGTGGGGATTTTTGTTGGTAGGAGGGGGGATTTTTGTGCTATAAATAGGGATTTTTGTGCTAGGAATGGAGATTATTGTGCTGGGGGGGGGGGGGTGCTAGCAGGGTTGATTTTTGTGCTAGGAATGGAGATTATTGTGCTGGGGGGGGGGGGTGCTAGCAGGGTTGATTTTTGTGCTAGGAATGGAGATTTTTGTGCTAGGAATGGAGATTATTGTGCTGGGGGGGGGGGGGGTGCTAGCAGGGTTGATTTTTCTCCTAGGAATGGAGATTTTTGTGCTAGGAGGGTGGATTTTTGTGCTAGGGGGTGGAGATTTTTTTGAATGGGGATTTTTGTGCTAGGACTGAGGATATTTGTGCTTAGAGTGGGGATTTTTTTGCTAGGAGTGGGGATTTTTTGGAATGGGGATTTTTGTGCTAGGAGTGGGGATTTTTGTTGCTAGGAGTGGGGATTTTTGTGCTAGGGGTGGAGATTTTTGTGTTAGGGGTGGAGATTTTTGTGCTAGGAGTGGGGATTTTTGTGCTAGGGTGGAGATTTTTGTGTTAGGGGTGGAGATTTTTGTGCTAGGAGTGGGGATTTTTGGAATGGGGATTTTTGTGCTAGGAGTGGGAATTTTTGGAATGGGGATTGTTGTGCTAAGAATGGGGATTTTTGTGCTTAGAGTGGGGATTTTTTTGCTAGGAGTGGGGATTTTTTGGAATGGGGATTTTTGTGCTAGGAGTGGGGATTTTTGTGCTAGGGGTGGAGATTTTTGTGTTAGGGGTGGAGATTTTTGTGCTAGGAGTGGGGATTTTTGTGCTAGGGTGGAGATTTTTGTGTTAGGGGTGGAGATTTTTGTGCTAGGAGTGGGGATTTTTGGAATGGGGATTTTTGTGCTAGGAGTGGGAATTTTTGGAATGGGGATTGTTGTGCTAAGAATGGGGATTTTTGGAATGGGGATTGTTGTGCTAAGAATGGGGATTTTTGTGCTAGGAGTGGGGATTTTTGGAATGGGGATTGTTGTGCTAGGAATGGGGATTTTTGTGCTAGGAGTGGGGATTTTTGTTGCTAGGGGTGGAGATTTTTGGAATGGGGATTTTTGTGCTAGGAGTGGGGATTTTTGGAATGGGGATTGTTGTGCTAAGAATGGGGATTTTTGTGCTAGGAGTGGGGATTTTTGTTGCTAGGAGGGGGGATTTTTGTGCTATAAATAGGGATTTTTGTGCTAGGAATGGAGATTATTGTGCTGGGGGGGGGGGGGGTGCTAGCAGGGTTGATTTTTGTGCTAGGAATGGAGATTTTTGTTGCAATGAGTGGGGATTTTTGTGCTATGAGTATGGATTTTTGTTGCTAGGAGTGGGGATTTTTGTGCTAGGGGTGGGGATTTTTGTGTTAGGGGTGGAGATTTTTGTGCTAGGAGTGGGGATTTTTGTGCTAGGGGTGGAGATTTTTGTTGGTAGGAGTGGGGATTTTTGTGCTGGTAGGGGGGGGGGGGGCTGTGCTAGGAGTGGGGATTTTTGTTGCTAGGAGGGGGGATTTGAAGTTGAGGGAAAAGTTGTGTACTAGGAGGGGACATTTTAGGGGTAGAGGATTTGTGTTAGGCAGGGGTGAATTGTTTTGAGGGGGGGAGGGCATTTGAGCAGAGAGGGGGAGATTTCAGCAGGGGGCAGATTTGTACTTGGAGGGGGGGGGGGGCGGGAATTTATGCTTAGGGGGTAAGCATGCAGATTACTGCTTCATTTTTTTTCGGTGGGGGGGGGGGGGTTTTGCTTACACGTAATGATTTGATATCTGGGGGGGCAACGTTGATATGTTCTCCCTGGGGGCTCCAGATGACCTTGTCCCGGGAAATGACCTTAGCTATGTATAATATATTAAATTATACAGTGAAATACTCTTCACAAGGTATTCTATTTCCCAGGATATCAGAGATATTGATGATTTAATTTTAGTTTGGAACGGTTCCTCCAGAAGTTCCCTCCATTTATTTTCAGCCTGTCGGCCATTTTGTTTGTCCATTGCTCACCTCACTTTGGCTGAATAAAGCTCTAAGCATTAAACTATGGAGTAACTGACATGTTTTCAGCTGGCCTAATGGGTGGAGCTGTGAGCCAGGCGTTTAGTTAGCAGTTGCTGCGTAGGCCCCCATTGACTTCAATGGGTGAGTTTGATGGGCAGTGGCGCTTGGCAACAAGACGTGTCGCAAAGCATGGCGGTCGTGGCATGTGACCCACCTGTATGGTCGACATTAGGCGGGCAGGTAATAAAAGTTAAAATATATATTTATACACACAGAGAGCCTCTATCTATGTAATAGTTAAATTAATGTTGGCTAATATTATTACTATTGTTATTTTTTAGATTTATTCTCTGGACAGCCAGGCATGCAGCATTTTTAGGCGTTGGTGAGTAATACCGAAATACACTATATTACCAAAAGTATTGGGACGCCCGCCTTTACACGCAGATGAACTTTTACCACTTGCCGACCGCCCGCCGCAGATATACTGAGGCAGGCTGGCTCGGCTGTGCGGGTCCTGGGGGAACGCGTGCCGCCAGGGGCGCCTGCCCTCCCCCCATTTGGAAGCTGGGAAGCCGAAACATTGGGACCGGCAGCCACGATTGGCTTCGGGCACCCGCGATCGCTCCCCGCTGAGAGAGAGAACAACGGTCTGCTGTTGTAAACACAGCTGACCGTTCTTCTTTCCGAAATGATCACAGAGCTCCTGTGATCCTTCTATATAGGATCACAGGTCTCTATGATCATTTCACAAGCCCCTCCCCCTCACAGTTAGAAAACACCCCCTAGGCTCATACTTAACCCTTTGATCGCTCCTGGGTTAACCCCTTCCCTGCCAGTGTCATTAGTACAGTGACAGTGCATATTTTTAGCACTGATTACTGTAGTAATGTCACTGGTCCCCTCAAAAGTGTCAAAAATGTCAGTTAGGGGTCTGATCTGTCCGCCGCAATGTCGCAGTCCCGCTAAAAATCGCTGATCGCCGCCATTACTAGTAAAAAAAAAAAGCAATAAAAAATTACATAAATCTTTCCCGTAGTCAGTAGACGTGATAACTTTTGCGCAAAACAATCAAAATCTGCTTATTGGGATTTTTTTTTTTTTACCAAAAATATGTAGCAGAAAACAAATTGGCCTAAAAGGATGAAAAAAATAGATTTTTACATTTTAGCTGCCCATCCCTCCTGACTACAGGATTCATCATGGCAGAGCTCTGATTTCTGATTGGTTGCTGGGGGGGACGGATGGCTTTTCTTTCATCCTAATCAATACATCTAGAAATATATTGATGTGTCTATGGATGGATGAGGGGTGTAGAAACACCTTGGGGGGTGCATTGTATATGGATGGATGGATGGGGGGTGTAGCTACACCTTGTGGGATGCATTGTCGATGGATGGATGGATGGGGGTGCATTGTCTATGGATGGGGGGTGTAGATACACATTGGGGGATGCATTGTCTATGGATGGATGGATGAGGGGTGCAGATACACCTTGGGGGTGCATTGTCTATGGATGGATGGATGAGGGGTGCAGATACACCTTGGGGGTGCATTGTATATGGATGGATGGATGGGGGGTGTAGCTACACCTTGTGGGATGCATTGTCTATGGATGGATGGGGGTGCATTGTCTATGGATGGGGGGTGTAGATACACCTTGGGGGATGCATTGTCTATGGATGGATGGATGAGGGGTGCAGATACACCTTGGGGGTGCATTTTCTATGGATGGATGGATGGATGAGTGGTGTAGATACACCTTGTGGGTTGCATTGTCTATGGATGGATGGATGAGGGTTGCAGATACACCTTGTGGGTTGCATTGTCTATGGATGGATGGATGAGGGGTGTAGATACACCTTGTGGGTTGCATTGTATATGGATGGATGGATGGGGGGTGTTGATACACCTTGTGGGATGCATTGTCTATGGATGGATGGATGGATGGGGGTGCATTGTCTATGGATGGATGGATGAGGGTTGCAGATACACCTTGTGGGTTGCATTGTCTATGGATGGATGGATGAGGGGTGCAGATACACCTTGGGGGTGCATTGTCTATGGATGGATGGATGAGGGGTGTAGATACACCTTGGGGGGTGCATTGTCTATGGATGGATGGATGAGGGTTGCAGATACACCTTGGGGGGTGCATTGTATATGGATGGATGTATGGGGGGTGTTGATACACCTTGTGGGATGCATTGTCTATGGATGGATGGATGGATGGGGGTGCATTGTCTATGGATGGGGGGTGTAGATACACCTTGGGGGATGCATTGTCTATGGATGGATGGATGAGGGGTGCAGATACACCTTGGGGGTGCATTGTCTATGGATGGATGGATGAGGGGTGTAGATACACCTTGTGGGGTGCATTGTCTATGGATGGATGGATGAGGGGTGTAGATACACCTTGTGGGGTGCATTGTCTATGGATGGATGGATGAGGGGTGTAGATACACCTTGGGGGGTGCATTGATATACTCTGTTATCAGTTGTGATGACAGGCAGAGTGTGTATTGTCTGTGATCTATAGAGAGGAACTTATCTGATCCCATCAGTAGGGAGCAAATGTTGTCTGATGAGGAAGATGCATAGAGAGAGAAGTCATTAGGATGGGGAAAGAAAGAAGAAGAAGAAATAATGAGAGGAGCTAAGATAGTTAGGATTAGGGGGACACAGGTAGTGGTATTAGGGGAGCACAGGTAGTGATATTAGGGGGATACAGGTAGTGATATTGGGGAGCACAGGTAGTGATATTGGGGAGCACAGGTAGTGATATTAGGGGGGCTCAGGTAGTGATATTACCGGGGCACAGGTAGTGATATTAGGGGGGGCACAGGTAGTGATATTAGGGGAACACAGGTAGTGATATTAGGGGGGCACAGGTAGTCATATTAGGGGAACACAGGTAGTGGTATTAGGGGGGCACAGGTAGTGGTATTAGGGGGGCACAGGTAGTGGTATTAGGGGGGCACAGGTAGTGATATTAGGGGGGCACAGGTAGTGATATTAGGGGGGCACAGGTAGTCATATTAGGGGAACACAGGTAGTGGTATTAGGGGGGCACGGGTAGTGGTATTAGGGCGACACAGGTAGTGATATTAGGGGAACACAGGTATTCATATTAGGGGGACACAGGTAGTGATATTAGGGGAACACAGGTATTCATATTAGGGGGACACAGGTAGTGGTATTACGGGGACACAGGTAGTCATATTAGGGGGACACAGGTAGTGGTATTAGGGGGACACAGGTAGTCATATTAGGGGGACACAGGTAGTCATATTAGGGGGGCACAGGTAGTGATATTAGTGGAGCACAGGTAGTGATATTAGGGGGACAAAGGTAGTGATATTAGGGGGGCACAGGTAGAGATATTAGGGGGACACAGGTAGTGATATTGGGGGGGGACACAGGAAGTGATATTAGGGGGGCACAGGTAGTGATATTAGGGGACACCGGTAGTGATATTAGGGGACACAGGTAGTGATAATATGGGGGACATTGGTAATAATATTAGTTGGGGCACCGACAATAATATTAGGTGGGGCACAGGTAGTGATATTAGGGGGACACAGGTAGTGATATTAGGGGGACACAGGTAGTGATATTGGGGGGACACCGGTAGTGATATTAGGGGACAAAGGTAGTGATAATATGGGGGACATTGGTAATAATATTAGGTGGGGCACAGGTAGTGATATTAGGGGGACACAGGTAGTGATATTGGGGGGACACAGGTAGTGATATTAGGGGGACACAGGAAGTGATATTAGGGGGACACAGGTAGTGGTATTAGGGGGACACAGGTAGTGATATTAGGGGGACACTGGTAGTGATATTAGGGGACACAGGTAGTGATAATATGGGGGACATTGGTAATAATATTAGTTGGGGCACCGACAATAATATTAGGTAGGGCACAGGTAGTGATATTAGGGGGGCACAGGTAGTGATATTAGGGGGACACAGGTAGTGATATTAGGGGACACAGGTAGTGATAATATGGGGGACATTGGTAATAATATTAGTTGGGGCACCGACAATAATATTTGGTGGGGCACAGGTAGTGATATTAGGGGGACACAGGTAGTGATATTAGGGGGACATAGGTAGTGATATTAGGGGGACACAGTTAGTGATATTGGGGGGACACCAGTAGTGATATTAGGGGACACAGGTAGTGATAATATGGGGGACATTGGTAATAATATTAGGTGGGGCACAGGTAGTGATATTAGGGGGACACAGGTAGTGATATTAGGGGGACACAGGTAGTGATTTTGGGGGGACACAGGTAGTGATATTAGGGGGACACTGGTAGTGATATTAGGGGACACAGGTAGTGATAATATGGGGGACATTGGTAATAATATTAGTTGGGGCACCGACAATAATATTAGGTGGGGCACAGGTAGTGATATTAGGGGGACACAGGTAGTGATTTTGGGGGGACACAGGTAGTGATATTAGGGGGGCACAGGTAGTGATATTGGGGGGACACAGGTAGTGATATTAGGGGGGCACAGGTAGTGATATTAGGGGACACAGGTAGTGATAATATGGGGGACATTGGGAATAATATTAGTTGGGGCACCGACAATAATATTAGGGGGGCACAGGTAGTTATATTAGGGGGACACAGGTAGCTAGTGATATTGGGGGACACAGGTAGCTAGTGATATTGGGGGACACAGGTAATAAATTTAGGGGGTACAGGTAGTGATATTAAGGGGGTATAGGTAGTAATATGGGGGGCATCAGTAATAATATTAGGGGGCATGGGAAGTAATATTAGAAGGGGAATAGGTAATCATTTTAGGGGCGCACAGGTAGTGGTATTGGGGGGAATTTTTCTGGTATTAGGTGGACACAGGTAGTGATATTAAAGGAACACAGGTAATATTACTGAGGGGCCCAGGTGATAATGTGAGGGGGGCACAGGTAGTTATATTAGGGAGCACATGTAGTGATATCAAGGGGGCACAGGTACTGGTAGGGGGGGGGTTAAGTGGTATTAGGGGGACACAGAGGTAGTGATATTAAGGGGGGATAGGTAGTGATTTTAGAGAGGAGAAGTATTGTTTGGGTGGGTGTATACAGATAGTGATACTGGGGGGAGGGATAAGTATTATAGAGAGGGGGACACAGGTATTGGTATTAGAGGAGTGAACATGTATTGATATGGGGGGGGGGTCACCACAGTCCACATGCAGAAGAAGAAGAGAGATAAGAAGGAGAAGAGGAGGGGGCGGGGACTAGAGGAGGACAGATATAAAGGAGGATGAGAGATCTCACACCCAGGAAGTGCCTTCCCAAAAATGAGAAGAAGAAGAAGACGGAGAAGAAGAGTCATCAACATCATCATCGCCTCTACAAGCAGGTAGAGCTCCTCTCCCCCCATCCATCCATCCATCCATCCATGACTGCAGGTAACCCTCCCGTGTGCGCCGCCCGCCCCAAAGTTCTCCAACTCCATTCTCTATTCTTCATACTGAGATCACCCCCCCCCCCCCTCCTCTCCTCTCCTCTCTTCCCCTATATTATACCGATCGCATTTATTCTACCCCGACAAAAGTTCTTTATTATCAGTAATCGCTACAGAATGCTCTGTGTGTATACATTGTATCTGTATGGAGTGATCTCTGTCTGGGTGTATATATAATGTATACATTGTATCTCTATAGAGTGATCTGTGTGAGTATATATTGTATCTAATCCTAATGATCTCCGTATACGTTGTATCTACATAGAGTGATCTCTGAATTAAGTGATCTTTATATCTTTATATAATGATCAGTGTATATAGTGTGTGATCGGTGTATACATTGTATCTCTTAAGATAATAATCTCTGTATTTATTGTTTCTCTATATAATGACCAGTATATACATTGTATCTTTTATATATTGATCTCTGTATACATTGTATCTCTATATAATGATCAGTGTATAGTGTGATCGGTGTATACATTGTATCTTTATATATTGATCTCTGTATTTATTGTATCTCTATATAATGATCAGTATATAGAATGTGATCGGTGTATACATTGTTTCCCTATATAATGATCTCTGTATACATTGTATCTTTCTATAATGATCAGTATATAGAATGTGATCGGTGTGTATATTTCTGCAGTGTGATGTATTGTCAGTGAGTTGAGTAAGTTGCAGACACATGGGGGGGGGGGTTCTTCTGGTTTGTCTTGTGTCCTGTGGAAGAGGCAGATGAACAGGAAGCCATCACACACACACAGATCTGCAGCCTGGCGTCTATCATTCGCCCTCCATTCGGTAGGTTTGCTCTGTATAATCAGCTTCCCAGGGGCTGACAATCATACAATGTCTTCTTCTCCTTCTATAATATCATGATACATTGTTTCTGCATTGTTCAGCATTGGATCTAACGTGCTGCCTGTGGGGGGGGGGGGGGGGGGTCAGCCAGGGGCATTGTGGGTAGTAGAAGAATATTGGGACTGGAGTTGAGTGCACTGACCTTGAAGAAAGAAGTAGTTTTTTCTCAGCAGCTCTGAGATATTACAAGAAGTGGAGGGGAAGAAGGAAGTCAGTAGTTGGAGGTTTCTGCCTGTTTGTACACATTGCACTCCTGTTCTCTTCTTGCAATCAGATGGTGTATTTTGATAATAAATGTATACATAGGAAACAATGTTCCAATAATAATAATAATAACAGATCCCTGGAGCTGGAGGGGTGGCTGTGATAATGAAGGAAGCCCAGGGCAGCTGGGAGCTTTCTTTCCTGCCTCTATTCTGGGCTGCAGCAGACACTTGCTGACTAATGAATTCAGCTTGGAGAGTGCAGGCAGAGTTTGGAGAAGCTGGGTGACCCCCCCCCCCCCACCCAGCCAGGTTTGTGTCACTCTGCCCCCCACCCAGCCAGGCTTGTGTCACCCAGTCCCCCCCCCCCCCCCAGCCAGGTTTGTGTCACTCTGCCCCCCCACCCAGGTTTGTCACCCAGTCCCCCTCACCCACCCAGCCAGGCTTGTGTCACCCACTCCCCCCCCCCCCCCAGGTTTGATGAACCCATTGTCTGGCAGGAGTGGGGTTAATCAGCTCGCCCACAGGGCTTTCCTCCACCGTTCTTCTGCAATATGTCCGCCAGTCACCACTGTTTGTTTGAATCATCCCTCCCCTTTATCTTCTACAAGATCACCTTCTCCACTCCAGCATTCCCCTCTCCTGCCATGTGCAGTTGGACTTGCTTAAAGTTTCTGTTTTTTAAATGCTAATTTCCCAATGGCTGCTGCTGCACAGGCATTGCTACTGTTTCCTTGTTCAACCCCCCACCTTCATTAACACAAAAAGGAGAAGGGGGGGGGGGGAGGTAGAAGGCAGCTCTTTAACTATACTATCTTTTCCAAACTGGCTTATCTGCCAGCAGCTCAATTCAAATTGATTGAGTTATCCTTCCAAGAATGAAAAGTTTTACTGGTGGAGTCCAAAAGACAAAAGGCAGCAGGGAGAGTTTCATGGATTAAGAAGCCATTTTTTTTATTCTCTGGTCAGTCAGCAGTTGTTTGTCACTGGTGTGTGGTTACTGGGAGAGCCAGGATGCAATGGCCGGGATACTTTGGGATATTGGGGTAAAGGAAAGTTCCATAGGCTGGCCATAGGTCGGGTTACTGTAGGCCGCTGGGTGGCCTTTTGAATCTACTGGGTGGTGATAGTTTGCTGTATGGTAAAGAAGATGGCAAAATGTGGTTTTTAGGCAGAAAGGTATCTTCTTCCTTCCCTTCCCTTTTTTTTTTTTTTTTATTAATAGAAGCACCTTTTTCTTACTATATTACTTTTTCCTACAGTATTATTATTATTAATAACAATGTAAGAAAACAAAATTATATATATATAATACATTTTTTTTATTATTATTTTTCCTACTCTAACGGGACTCACAGGTGTTATAAAGTGAACATAGGGTAACTGTGTTATTTTTGATGAAGCACAAGCATTGGTAGAAAAAAAAGCTTGTCTTCTTCAGCATAGTAAGGGAAAAAAAAAGATATAATAAATATGATTTTCCTTCCTATACTATTTTTTTCTTAATAAAAAAACAAATAAGTATATATATATATATATATATATATATATATATATATATATAATTTTTTTTTGCAGTGACAATATTTGTATTATTTTTTTATATATATATATATATATATATATATAAAAATAATAATACAAATATTGTCTCTGCAAAAAAAAAAAAAAAAAAAAAAATATATATATATATATATATATATATATATATATATATATATATATATATATAAATTATTATATATTTTTTTTGCAGTGACAATATTTGAATTATTTATTTATTTATATATATATATATATATATATATATATATATATATATATATATATATATATATATATATATATATATAAAATTAAAATATTGTCACTGCAAAAAAAATATATAATAATTATATATATATATATATTATTTTTTTTTTTTTTTTGCAGAGACAATATTTGTATTATTATTTATTTTTATAATATATATATATATATATATATATATATATATATATATATATATATATATATATATATATATATATATATATATATAAATAATAATACAAATATTGTCACTGCAAAAAAAAAATTATATTTATATACATACATGCATACATACATAGTTATTTGTTTTTTATTAAGAAAAAAATAGTATAGGAAGGAAAAAAAAATCATTATATATAATGATTTTATTTCCTTCCCATACTATTTTTTTCTTTTTTTAAAAAAACAAATCACTATATGTGTGTGTGTGTGTGTGTGTGTGTGTGTGTATATGTGTGTATGTATATATATATATATATATATATATATATATATATATATATATATATATATATATATATATATATATATAATACAAATATTGTCACTGCAAAAAAAAAAAATATATATATATAATATAATATATAATTTTTTGCAGTGTCAATATTTGATTTATTATTCACATGACTCTCTAGAATAGGCATTTCAAATATACAAAAAAAACAAAAAAACCCTGCATTGCATCTCTTAGAAGTGCAAGAAGTAGGATCAATGTATTTATTATATATACACATGTATGATTATAAATTAAATATTTATATATCCTCTCATCATCCATATGTTTATGTATAATATATGTATTCAACATATTTTTTTTTCTCTGAATACACAACTTGGTGTTTTTTGTTGTTTGTTTGTTTTTTTTTATTTGTTTGTTTTAATTTTTTAGTATTATTTGCATGTGTGAAAAAAGCCAATCTAGCTACTGTGAGTCTTCTGCTCTCCACAGACAAAATTTAAAAACCCTCCTGAAGTTTGGAACAGGCGAACTGTTAGTGTATTTGTTTATCTTTTTCTATTCTTTCTTCTCCATTCTATGAACTGTAGAATAGTTCACACCTAACGTTTGCAGCATGGCTAAGTGAAGGCACGGCCCGAGCCCTTGTTAACATAACACATGGAGGGTGAGGAACCCTGTAAAGATATGTAAATGTGGGTGGTTGGGAGCTTTTGAGTGATTTTTTTTGTGACTCTAAACATGACTTGCATCTCACAGAAAAACTCCCTTGAATTCAGACAAAAGGAACTTTGCCCATGGAATGTTTTTTAAAGATTCCAGTGTACACATCTCTACCTTTGGCCAGCAGCATGTAGATGTTGTTGATAGAATAGCGAAGGTATTTATAGTATATGTATCCTAGCTCTTCAAAAGGCACAACAATTCTGTGTTATGTGAGATTTGTTGTACAACAATGCAGTTACTAATTTCCTCTTCTCTCTTCTAGGTCTGCTATGGATTATATATGACTTGGAGAGGAAATGCTATTGATCAAAGTTCTTCTGGTTGTCGTTGTGTACCAAGCCAAGCCCTAGAGGCCTGCTCTTGTTAAGACCTACTTTTTTTTTTTTTTTTTTTTTGTGCTACTTGTGATCCCTGAATGCTCCTTACTTGTTCTTCTGCACTGATCCAAAAGGGGAATTTTTGCCCGCTCTGTACTAAAACTGGCAGTAAAGATGCCAATTCAGTCCCTCTCTGATTTTGAAGATGGTCCTGACAGCATAGGCAGCTCTGTTTGTTCCCAAATGGAAAGCTCTCGTTCTTCCCGGGCCATGAAGCGCAGGAACCTCCTCTCCCAAAAAACCCTCCAAGAGAGCTTTTTGCTTCCGGCGGAGGGAGCCATCAACTTCGACTGCATGTTTTGCACCGAGTCCTACAAACATCACGAAGATCTGGGGAAACACGTGTTGACCAAACATCGGCCGACGCTGTGTGAGCCAACGGTTCTCTGCATCGAGGCGGAGTTCCTCAGTCCTCAGGACAAACGAAGGAGAAGCTCGGAGTCTCCGGTGGAGGAGGTTAAAGATGAGAACGAAGGCTCAGACTGTAAAGTATGTGGTCAAACTTTCGTTGACTCCTCCGACCTGGAGACCCACATGAAAAAGCACAAAGACTCCTTCACGTATTCTTGCAATATTTGCGGGAGGAGATTCAAAGAGCCTTGGTTTCTTAAAAATCACAAGAAGACCCATTCTAGCCGAACGGGAGGGAAAATCAAACACCAGCCGCCGGTTTTTGAGCCTCCGGTGACAATCAACGAGATCGTACAAGAGCAGTTCCCCAAAAGCCTTACCTCGCCTTATAAACTATGCATGGTCTGTGGGTTTTACTTTCCCGACAAGGAGACCTTGATGGACCACAGTAAAATGCACATAAAGGGCTCAAAGCCTGCAGGGAAACCAACAAATTCTGCCCCCTCTAAGGAAAATGTGAATGGAAACAATGGAGGGCAAACCACCAAGGAGGGCTTTATGAGCTTCTTGAACCTAAAGCCTACTTCTGCACCAGCCAAAAAACCTGAAACTGCTCGCAAGTCGATTGGGGAACTGGACCCGTTCAACACATACCAGGCCTGGCAACTGGCGACAAAAGGCAAAGTTGCCCTAGGCTATGGTCAAGTGAAGGAACCTTTCTTTGAAGTCCATGTGGAAACGGACTCATCCTCTGACAAAGATGAGATCGAAGAATTTTGGAATGCCGTAAAAATTACGCAGCCTGCTCATGCGGAAGAGCCGGAGACCGTTAAGCATGAGGATGCCAAGGGGGATGCTGCCATGCAGAATTTGGACGACCTGAAAAACGATGTGATGGAGATTCCCGCCACTGAGGGTGAAAACAAAACCTTCGACGACAAGGACAAGTCAACCCTCTGCATTAACTGTGGAAAATTGTTTAAAACCTATCACCAGCTCATCCTACATTCCCGAGTTCACAGGAAAGACCGGAGTGACTCGGAGTCCTCAGCCAGTTATGACGGGCTCTTGGCCAGGGACTCTCCTGATCCTCCAGTTGACCTGGAAGATATTGAGGGGATCAGAATGGAAGATGTGTCCGAATGGGAAGAAGGTGGCGGTGATTCTGCAACTACTGGTAAGCAATGGTTGCTTTTGAGTCCTAAAACATTTTTAGGGCTTTTGGGGTCTCATTATGGAACAACTCTAACAGAAGAACTGTTCTAGTCACCTGTAGCAACATGTCATTCTTATGCAAAGTAATAGAAACACTAAGCTGAGGAACATCAGCCTCTGCTTTTGGTCTTATTGTGAAATTCTTTAATCAGAATACAGAACTGGTCTATCACTTCCCTCATCTCTCCTTACCTTTCTTTTAAAACATTTCATAGGGTGTAGCGCACCCTAGTGGTCAATCAGTAACTTTATTTGTTGAATTTACTTTGTAGCACCTGCACTCCATTTTAAACTTGTTTAAAATCCTGCCTGAGAGCACATGTCACACCATACCTGTAAAGCCTGTTCTGTGCCCCTCTCTGATTTTAGTTTCACTTTGTTACTGGCTTGTAAAGCAGACAGTTGTAAAACAAAAATCAAAACATTTTTAAATGGCTGTACTAAAAATATGCATGCAGGATCTTGCCTAGTTTACTTTAAATTTATATAAAAAAAAAATATATATATATATTTTATTCTTTTTTTTTTTATATATAATATTTTATTCTTTTTTTTTTTTATATATAATATATATTTTATTCTTTTTATATATAATATATATTCTTTTTTATATATATATATATATATATATATATATATATATATATATATATAATATATATTTTATTCTTTTTTTTTTTATATATAATATTTTATTCTTTTTTTTTTATATATAATATATATTTTATTCTTTTTATATATAATATATATTCTTTTTTATATATATATATATATATATATATATATATATATATATATTTTATTCTTTTTTTTTATATATAATATATATTCTTTTTTTATATATAATATATTTTATTCTTTTTTTTTATATAATATATATTTTATTCTTTTTTTTATATAATATAATATATATATATATATATATATATATATATATATATATATATATATAATATATTTATTATATATATATATATATATATATATATATATATATATATATATATATATATATATATATATATATATATATACTTTATTCTATTTTTTTTATATATTCTTTTTTTTTTTTATTTTTTATATATAATATATATTTTATTATTTTATTTATATATATCTATATATATATATATATATATATATATATATATATATATATATATATATATATATATAATTATAATTTTTATTCTTTTTTTTTATATATAATATATATTAATTTTTTTTTCTTTTTTTATATATAATATATATTTTATTCTAAATGCAGTAATAAAGCACTTCCCACCCAAGAACGTACCCGTACGCCCTTGGGTTTTAGTGGTTATACCTGTATGATGCCTGCCCCTAAAGGAATCATCCCGGTACCGTTCTTTTCAGCCAGCGATTCTGTAGAGGGCAGAAGTGATCTGAGTGGATAATTGGCACCTTGATTATTTCTGCGGGTGGCGGAAGGGGGTCCCCTCTCGCTGCCGCCGCCTCTCCCGGGCTCTCCAGTCCCATCGCGGAGGCCGGGACCGGGGGGCGATGGCTGCCTAGGACAGAACGAGAGGAACTGACATCATTCCCCTCTTTCTGTAACACTGGAAACCGGGAGCGATGTGTATTCATCACTTGGGTTCCGCCACTTGTTTACCTGGCCACCAGTGGCCAGAGAAGCAGCCGATCGGACCAATCTCAGTCCGATCGGCTGATTGGGGTGCCAGAGGAGAGATTTGGGGTCTAACAGACCCCAAATCTCTCCATAAAGAGGACCTGTCACGGCCCATGCTATCACAAGGGATGTTGTTCATCCCTTGTGATAGCAACAAAGTTTGTACCAAAAAAAATGAAAATGAAAACAAAAAAAAAAAAAAAAAAAAAAAAACTTGTATAAAAAAAAAAACTATTTAAAGCGGCAATGTCCCACCATGCAAATGCGAACGCATACATTACTCCCGCACGCATATGTAAATGGTGATCGCACCAAATGTGCGGTATTGTTGCAAATGTCCGGGCGAAATCAAAAATTCTAGCACCAGACCTGTAAAGGCGTTTTAAAGCGTCACCTATGGAGAATTTTAAGAACCGTAGTTTGCCGCCATCCACGGGCGGACGCAATTTTAAAGTGTGACATGTTGGGTATCTATTTAGTCTATATAACATCATCTTTCACATAATGCAAAAAAAATTGGGCTAATTTTATTTTTTTTCCCAAAAACATTGCGCTTAAAAAAACCACTGCGCAAATACCATGTGACATAAAAAATTGCAACACCATTTCATTCTATAGGGCAGGGTTCTTCAAACTATGGACCTCCAGTTGTTCAGGAACTACAACTCCCATCATGCCTTGTCATGTCTGTGAATGTCAGAATTTTACAATGTCTCATGGGACGTGTAGTTCTGCAATAGCTGGAGGGCCGTAGTTTGAAGATCCCTGCTATAGGGTCTCTGCTATATATATATATATATATATATATATATATATATATATTAATATTTGAGGGTTCTAAGTAATTTTCTAGGGGAAAAAAAAGTAGATTTTTACATGTAGGGGCGAAGTGTCAGAATAGCCTTGGAAAGAAGGTGGTTAATTAACTTTTTTTTTTTTTTTTCCTTTAGATAAAAATGAAGACGATCAAGCAGCTGCTCAGAATAAAGGCCTTCAAACCTCTAGACAATGTGGCTACTGCAGAAAGTCTTTCCGTTCCAATTATTACCTCAATATACATCTCAGGACCCACACAGGTAAGAACTATAATGCTGGTTGGGTAACCCAGAAGCTGCCATTAAACACCTTTCAATTTTTTGTCTGGGCAAAAAAAATATAAAAACATTTAGTGCATCTCTACAAGACATTCATGCTTCCCCCCCCCCCTGTTGTAGATCTTTAGGAAAAATACACCTTTAAACAGTGAGGTTCTAGCTTGAGGTTTGAGGTAACACGCTCCCTTAGCAGCACTAAAATCCCAACCAGCGTTCTTTTCTGCTGGACTACAGAGCACCTCTAACATGTTGTGATAAAAATGTTCTTTAGCAAGGAACACACATTCCACATTATTAATTATGCGAGTTTGTGCTGTGAATTTCCTCCAGCATTGCTCCTGTTTCTTCTTGCTGGAGGCGGCCATTTTGCTGAAGCCCAGAGCCCCTGAGCATCTATAGCAGTGATGGTGAACCTTGGCACCCCAGATGTTTTGGAACTACATTTCCCATGATGCTCATGCACTCTGGAGTGTAATTGAGTATCATGGGAAATGTAGTTCCAAAACATCTGGGGTGCCAAGGTTTGCCGTCACTGATCTATAGGATGTCAGCAGATTGGCCTCTGCAAAAAAAGAGCAGAGCAACTGCTCATGTGCAGAGCAGGGTGGGATAATGTGTTACTGTGTGTGTTACCTGCAAAAGGGTCCAGCATTAAGTGATCTTTAAGAAAGTATGAAGGTTGGAAGTATTCTGTAGCCCAGCAGAAGAGGCAGGGCTGACATTACTGGTTGGGATTCCAGTGCAAGGCAAGGCACTGGTGGAAGGATATGCAGCCCTCTCAGCGGAGGCTGCCACAGATAGGGCGGGAGAGCTGCGCCGGCCCAAGCCGCTGCCTAGGTAGTCGGGAGCCAGAATGGCATGCCGCCCCGACAGCCCCAGCCCACCGGGCCTGCTGGTGTCGGCTTAAACAGGACATTAGGATCGGACCAGTATTTTTCTGTACTTGCTGCTTATCTTAAGAGGGACAACCTAGGGCAGGGATATGCAAACTGTGGCCCTCCAGATGTTGCAGAACTACAAGTCCCATGATGCATAGCAAGACTCTGACAGCCAAATGCATGACACCCAGAGGCAAAGGCATGATGGGAGTTGTAGTTTTGCAACAGCTGGAGGGCCACAGTTTGCATATCCCTGACCTAGGGGAATGCACATGTATTGCAGAGATGGACCGAATGTTATACAGACGGCTTCTACTTCTGCCTAATATGGAGTTGGGGAATGGAAGAGCTCCACTCTGAGTGAGGTTGGGCTTGTCGTTATGGTGGCCAGAATTTATAATATTATACAGAGGGCTTCTACTATTGCCTAATTTGGAGTCGAGGAGGTGGAAGAGCTCCACTCTGAGTGGGGTTGGGCATGGCATTATGGTGGCCAGAGGTCAAAATCCTTAGCTGTGGAGTATGTAATAATGGTGCCAAGCTTCTTGGGGCCAGATAGCAGTTGACTGATCTTTCATTAGACAGCTGCGAGTATTGAGCATTGGCTCCATGGGCATATATGAAGGTTAAAGGCTACACTGGAATTTTGCTGGAGTCTTCACACAGCATCACCTTCTGTCTGTGCTTGAGGGAAAGAATTGTGAGGCTGGAGTGCTGTGCTATGTTGCCAATCTCTGCACTGACCTCCTCCTCTGATTCGCTAAATATTAAATTGATCTGTCTAACAAAGGTATTTCTAAAATCTTCTGGAGCATAAGCATGCAACTTTGCCAAAATCCTCAGTGTGTATTTATTTGTTTCTTAAAACCAGACTCTTAGCTTCTACTCTTATGTTTCTAGGTGAAAAACCATACAAATGTGAATTTTGCGACTATGCTGCTGCCCAGAAGACCTCCTTGAGGTATCACCTGGAGAGACACCACAAGTTCAAACCTGGAGAGTCCAATGCTCGAGTGAAGAGCATCAGTAAGAGCTTACAGCTGCTTAAAAGGCTGCCTGAACCGCCTCCTGCTGCTGTCCAAACCAAGGAAACTCATTCATCCCAGCTACCCACGAATGATAACAAAGAGGATCCACTGATGGCCAAACCACCAAAACGTTTGTCTGCTCTGCGCAACAAACTTGTCAGTGCGAACCAGGGCCTGCAAAACGAGTTGGCGGCTCTTGAGAAGAGTGGAGGAGCGAAGGCAAAGCCAGAGGAAACCAGGGCGGCTACTCCTTGCCAGCCTCCAAAAACCCCAACCCCACCTGCAAATGGAGATGTAGAGATGTTTTTGACTTGTGCAGAAACCCTTGATGATGACCCTTGTTTAACTGAGGAGAAACCCGCAATAGACCAAAATAGAGACCAAAATGGAGTTCTCGGTCTGGACCCTGTTTTAGAGGCTGATCCAGCTCCCTTGGATTTGTGTACAAGGCCTGCCAAGAACTTATCGAACAAGTTATACAACCGTGCCTTACTGGCCATGCGTACCTGCCCTTATTGCACCTTCAAAACCTTATACCCAGAGGTGTTGTCCATACACCAAAGGCTCACCCACAAACAGAACTATGAACCTCTCCATAAAGTCAGGGGGAAAAACCCAGCTCTCGTGTTGAAAATGAGACGCACCGGTTGTCCTCCAGCCTTACAGGGTGTAGATGTGTCCCCGTTACAGCTGGAGAGCACCAGGCCAAAAGGTCGCCCGACTTCCCAGCCCAAGGTGACCGAGAAGCCAAAACGGACTCCGGCACAGGCGAACAAAGCTGTTAATCCACCACCAAGTGTAGAACAGGAGAATAAACCTCATCCTGTTCAACAAAATGGCCAGCCATCCAGAAACGTCAGATACATGCAGCCAGACCTGCAAGGCATCACGCACCTTCTCGAGAGAATGCCACAGCCTGAGCAAAAAATTCCTCAGTGGAATCCTTCCACCAGCCAGAGGAGCAATACAATGGTAACCACCGAACGTCCCTATCCCATGATACCTGTGTGGCCTGGAGAGAATCCTTTTAACCGGCCTGGAATGTCTTCTCCAGAACTTGTGGAACACTTCACCAAAAGATTAAAGCACCCCAATATCCCAGCCTCTGTCTCTACTGCTTACTTGAATGCAGAGGTGGTCAAGAGACTACAACCTGGCCAGGTCAGTGTTATTGGTGCAGAAATTCCACCTGGCAAGCCGGTAAACCCTCCATTGCCCAACAAGGTGTCTCACCCCTACGAGTTAGACCCTCGTTGGAATGTTCTGAAACAATATGAACAACCTACAGCTGCTGGACCATTATACAGAAACCCCAACATGCCTCTTGGTCAGGGATCTACTTCTGCTATGGAAGGTAAGTTTGTTGGGATGTGCAATACAGTAGACTTTCTGAGCTTTCCACTCCCGTTGGCCACAGTCTGTCCCCTCTAATGTCTGAAGGACCGTAAACTGGCCCTTTGTTTTGAAAGTTTGGAGACCCTTGATATAGATATAGAAGGTGCCATTGCCCACTTGTTTTGAACATCATAGGCTAAAACCATAAATCCAAAGATTTTTATCTATGTTGTATAGTGTCAGAGCTTACACAAGGCTAAGTCAACCCCTCCCTCATATGACGGGCTACCCTAGGCCCAAACTGCATCCTGGGAGGAGATGACATGTTCCCCAATGCTGTGGCCATTTGTAATGGCTCAACTAGGGTAAGCGCTGTAAGTTTGTTGGGAAAATGCAATATAGTAGACTTCCTGACCTCTCCACTCCCGCTGGCCACAGTCCAGCCCCTCAAGTCTGAAGGACAACAAACTGTCCCTTTGTTTTGTTTGGAGACATCTGATATAGTTATAGAAGGTGCCATTGCCCACTTGTTTTGGACATTATAGGCTAAAACCATAAATCCAAAGGTTTTTATCCATCAAATAATTTCAAACCCTGTGTAAGCTCCATTCTGGATGCCAGGAGGTTATTGTCAACCCCCCTCCCTCATGTGATTGCCAACTTAGGGTCAAACACTGCATCCTGAGAAGAGGTCACATGTTCCCCAATGCTCTGGGTATTTGTGATGGCTCAATGGGGGAAACTGCTGTAGAAGTGATTATTGAATGGGTCTGGGTGAGCTAGCAAATGGGTAGAGTGATCTCTTTAAACTGGGTTTACAAGTATTGGTGAGGGTTTGGGCAGGGGAGGACAGAGCAGAATTCGGGTGCCAATGGCTGCAAATAAAAGGAGCCATCAGGAACCTTTTAGAAGCCACCAGTCTCAAGCTTGGCCATACACTAATAGCATTTCATACAATTTTTGTTTTAAAAACCTTTGTTCGGCTCTCATTACTGTTATGAAGTAAATTGTTGGCAAAAGTTGTCTTTATAGTGAAGGGTTTATCTATGTTTTGTAATTCTTTGTGTGTTTGTCCCATCTAACCAGAACCCCTCTTTTTCTACCCACAGTGAAAAATGCTCCGTTGTATCAACGGATATCAAAACGAGGTTTTGGACCGAATGAAAAGACCACTTAGGAGCATCCTAAAGGGTAAGTGGAATTTTCTCATCAAAGGGTAACTAGCCATAGTAGTAGCCCATAGCATCCATTCACGTCATAGACATCGGTCACTTGGAGTGCACAATGTTTACAGTGTTTGTATCACTGTACAGCTAAAGGCAAGAGGCTCAACAAAGGGCACCTGTCATCCATCCACGATGTAGGGAGCCATGCTGTGGAAGAAGACCACTTTCCCTTCATGCTTTATACCAGTGGTCTCCGAACTGCTGGCCCGGGGGCCAAGTGCAGCACTTTACTTGCTTTTTATCTAGCCCTTGGGGCACTTTTCCTCCCACTGACACCAACGATGGGGCACTTTTTCTCCCACTGGCACCAATGACGAGGGATTATTCCGCCCACTAACACCAATGATGAGGCATTTTCAACTCCCGCTGGCCCTTCTAAAGCCTGAAGGACCGTAAACTGGCACGTTGTTTAGATGGTTTAGCAACCCCTGCCTTATGGAAGGAGAAGGGGGTGCACACCGCTCAGAGGCTGCCTGTAGTGGATAATTCCAATGAAGGACTGCAGTATTCTTCACAGCTGGGTGCTTGCTAGGGTCCGTAGACCACAAAGTCCATAGGTCAAAGCAAAGAAAAAGCGGCACCTCCAGTGATTAAAAGAAACAATATCTTATTGAAAAATCGACATAGCACAGGAGCACACAGTTCAGCAGACGCGTTTCACACAAAGTGCTTAATCATTCCTGATCTTAGAACCCCTGCCATATACCAACCATTTTCAGTCAGGGTTCCTCCAGAGGTTTCCAGGGGTTCCATGAGTTATGGCTGACCTGACCTCTAGTTTGATGGTGCCTGCATAATTCTGGGTCCAATCCAACCTGGCAGAGCCAGCTGCATGATACCAATGATCTTTTTAGCTGCCTGGAAGGGTAGCATTCTGACCACCATTATAAGGGGGGCATTCTTTCCATTGACCACAAATATAAGGAGCGTTCTTCCTACAGGCCTCCAATAGAAATTTACATTCTTCCCACTAACCAACAATGTATTTTTAGCAGGGGTTCCTTGAGGCCTTAAAATTATTTCAAGGGTTCCTCTAAGGCAGTGATGGCAAACCTTGGCACCCCAGATGTTTTGGAACTACATTTCCCATGATACTCATGCACTCTGCAGTGTAGTTGAGCATCATGGGAAATATAGTTCCAAAACATCTGGGGTGCCAAGGTTCACCATCACTGCTCTAAGGTAAAAAGGTTGGGAGAGGCTGCTCTATACGGTATAGTCAGTTGAGAAAGACTGCCTTATACTAGGCATGAAGGGAAAAGCTGTCCTCTTCCAAAACATGGCTTTCTACATAATGGAAGGATGACCGGTACTCTTTATTGAGTATCTTGCCCTTTAGCTGTAACGTTTTTACAGAACCTTGTTCATTAAATGATAACGGTGCTAAGATTCAGCATTTCACTGATCCTAAATGAGCCAATTGGTAAGTGGGTTGGCATGAATAATGATTAATCACTAACCTTCCAGTTGACAGCTGCTAAGCACCATAAATGCCAAGTGACCTTAACTTGACTTGTATGGTAATCTTGAATGTGAATGGTCACTAGAGCAGTAATGCCGGGACAAGGGGTAGGCAGGAGAGGGCAGCTGCCCTGGGTGCAATGGTTTATTGTAGGGTGATGGGGGCTCCCTGTGCCAGTTGCTTCCATTACAAGGCTGACAGGAGTAGCAACAGCAACATCACTGCTAACCCTAAGGGGACGGGTGGTCACAGTTTGGAGTCTTTGCCCTGGGCGCTGGGTGACCTTGTCCCGGCATTGCCTGGGAGATCTTTATAGTGGGTGTTTTTAATACCAGGCTGGCTAATGTGTTGGCTTTCCTTTGTACTGTTTGAACATTGGTAGTAACCGATCCTCTTGTTTTCCAGGGCTGTGGAGGATATCTGAGGCATTCTGACGAGTGCCCACAAGCTGCTACCTTTCTTCTATACCGGAACCTTCTTCCCTACGCAAGCTGTGATTGTACTATCAAGCGACACTAAACTTTATTTTTCTACCATTTTTTTTTTTTTTCTTTGGAAATTGCGCCAGAAGGCGTCCCTGCTGAAGTCGCATCTCTGGGAATGTACAATGCATAGATATCTATTTTTTTTTTGGAGCAAGACTTGTTAAATATTGAAAGAAAAATGACCAAATCTAATGGGAGACTTATTTCTGTATACTTGAGCGCCCCCCGCTGGTTTGTTTACAAGGGGCTGAATTTTTTTTTTTTTTCTTTTATATGAAGTGGCTATTCTACAATTTTTGGTTTCCCATCTCATTGACTTGGTTAACAAATGGTTAAAAATTTAGGTTTTTCTCCATGGCCACTGTTTGTGTATATAGATACCTCAGGTATAATATGGAGAAACGGAACATTTTTTTTTTCTAATTTTTTTTGGTCAGTTTTCTTCCATGCCTTGAACTCACACTGTTACTATGCTGTTCACTGTGGTTCCCCCACCCCCCTGGTTATAAATCTTGTACGACTGTTGCTGTAATTTTCACCCTCAAGTGGGACTTGCACACCCAATCCCCCCCCCCCTCTTTTGTGAACTTGGCCTGATCTGATCTACACACCGAGAGGGGGAAAAAAAGCCTAGAACATTTGTGGATGATGATAAAAACATTTCAGAGACTTGGCAGAACCTGGAATTTAGGCTTCCTGTTTGGTACCTCCATGAAAAAACTCCTGCCAAGTGTTAATGGTGGCCCTTCTTGAACTCAAAGATGGCAGCTAAACCTAGATCAGGCTGATGTGCGTTATCTAATCTGTTGGGGCACGGGAAGGTAATCTATTATTGGTGACCCCCCTTTTTTATTTCAAATCAAGTGCCTTTTTGTTCTGGGTTTGCTGATCCTTTAAGATGGGTTGCTGGTTGGTTTTTTGGGCCCCCAAAGTTTTCTCGTAAACAAGGAATTTCACATGTATTTTTTTGGGAGGTGCTGGATCTTTTTTTCATGGACAAAACTTATTGGTGTCTTAAAGTGGACCTTCCATGCCATAGGGAGGGCCTAGTTTTTTGTAAGTCTCCTTCCAAACCCCCCCCCCCCCCCCCACAAAAAAAAAAAAAACAAGAGTGTCCCAGTCAGCCAATGAATCGAGGTAATATCAGTGCTTCCTGGAAAAGCTAGGAGTTTGAAAGCCCCTAAAAATGGATCTTCCATGCCCAAGGGGGTATGTTACCGAGGATGTTACCTCGATTCAATTGTTTTTTTTTTTGCAAGCCCCCTTCTACTTCCCCTAAAATCACCCCCCCCCCCCCAAAAAAAAACAAAAAAAAACAATTGAATCAAGGTAACATCCTCGTGCCGGCAAGTCGGGTCGCGCCTATGTGAACCGGCTCTTAGTGCACTCCAGCTTTCTATGGATCCTCCATGCCGAAAACGGGGTGTGTGTTTGTTTTTTTGCTAGCACCCCTCCATCCCCCCCCCCCCCAAAAAAAAAGAAAAAAAGCCTGGCCTTTTAAAGTATTAAGGTAACATCACTGTGCCTCCCAGAAGAGCTAGGAGTATGAAAGCCCCTAAAAAGGCGCTCTACTCCTCTACTCCAGCCTTCCATGTATCCTCCATACCAAAAACAGAGCGTGGGTTTTTTTTTTTTTTCTTTTTTTTAAAGCCCCTTCCAAATTCCCCAGCCCCCCCCCCAAAAAAAAATAAAAAAAAATGCCCCGGTCTCCCAATAATCGAAGTAGCATCACTGTGGAAGAGATAGGGGTTTGAAAGATCCTAAAATTGCACTTCAGCCTTCTATGGATCATCCCTGCTAAAGATCGGGTGTGTTTTTTTTTTTTTTTTGTTTTTTTTTTTCCCCCTCCAATATCTCTCCCAAAGACCCAAAGATTCTGGGTGACCACATTGTGCCTTATGACAGAGCTAGGGGCTTGAAAGAGATCTACTCCAGCCCATTACCAGAGTTTAGCTCTACTGGAAGCCACCCAGAAGTGTTGGCAACACTTTTTTTTTTTTTTTGGCAATCTGTTTAAAAAATGGCTTGGGGGGCTTGTTTGGCGTTGAAGGTCTGCTCTAATATGAATTTGTTACTGTCCTCGGTGCTGCTGTTGCGTTTTTTATTTTTTTTCTTTTATTTCCCTCTCGCTGTGGACTACTAAAACGATGATGTCATGACGTTAAAGGCGACCCCTCAGTACAGTGGTTTCCGAATCGCTTTCTCCATTTTTTCTCCATTTTTTTGCACTAGCAGGCCAGCCACGTTTTCTTGCAGGTACTTTGGGAGGGTTTTTGTAGATCTTTGACTTCCTGGTTGAGTTTGGTCACTAAAATGAAACTTGTCAGGGCAGAATGACGAGTGGGCCGCTGGTGCCTTGTTTAGTGTTCAATGCTGTTGCCCCCAAAATCCTACTTCACTAACCTGGAACAAGAATGTAGCTGGTGAAGGACTGGACTTATGACCTACTTAACTTGTTCCAGGTCAATACGTAAATAGGCAAGCCAGAAAGTGACCAATTTCTGTCCTGACCTGACCTGTCTTCACCCTCAGGACCACTTTATTCGGGCTTCTGTAGGGTATAGGACACTGTTTGGTTTATCAGTTTTTCTTTTCTTCTTGGTGCTTCCTGCTCATGATGGCTTTTCTGTTGCCCCTAAGATAAGTCCCTTTAAAAAAATACTGGGCAGGGTGAGCAAGCCATGGGATTGTCATTTGGAACTGGAATCCCCTTTAAAGCCAAGTTGATTTGGAATTAAAGCATGATACACTTGGGCTCTCACTACAGAAAGCTGGTAAGGAGTGTTGTAGGCCTTGTCCTATTGTATGCTAACTTACTGCAAGCAGTTTGAGCACACTTGGGAGACTCAAGTATGAGCATCCAACACCGCTCTTTGGCCAGTGTAGCTGCTCCCCCGCGCCCCATCTCCATGGCCAGTGCAACGGCTCCCCGGCTCCGTGGCCAGTGCAACGGCTCCCCTGCGCCCCCGGCTCCGTGGCCAGTGCAACGGCTCCCCTGCGCCCCCGGCTCCGTGGCCAGTGCAACGGCTCCCCTGCGCCCCCGGCTCCGTGGCCAGTGCAACGGCTCCCCTGCGCCCCCGGCTCCGTGGCCAGTGCAACGGCTCCCCGGCTCCGTGGCCAGTGCAACGGCTCCCCTGCGCCCCCGGCTCCGTGGCCAGTGCAACGGCTCCCCTGCGCCCCCGGCTCCGTGGCCATTGCAACGGCTCCCCAGCTCCGTGGCCAGTGCAACTGCTCCCTGCCACAGAGCCTTCTCATTAAAACTTCATACAGCACCATAGGACAATGGTAATATATATATGGTAACCCAACGTAACTGACCAGCTTTCATTTAATGGGGTCAGAAGATTGGGAGTTCCAGATGCCAAAATTTTCCACACCCAGCAATAGGCCTGATATCTAATGGGCGGGGAACTGCCCGGTCTTATAGGACTAAAGGCAGCCGCATCCAGCCTGAAGGATTCATGACATTATGATGTAAATGTGAGCCAATAGACAAACTCCTGGTAGGAGAGGGTGGGGCTTTCCTTCTCCACTGATGAACTGCAAATCCCAGCATCCTCCATTAGTTCTTTATACCCTATTGTGGGAAGTCGTCTGATGTAGTCTACCGATGCTGGACTCTTATAAATTCCCGTTCGTTCAGTGTTATGGGATAATATCCACTGTATATTCCTTGTTCATTTACTTTCATTTGTATTTATTTTTTTCATTGCGCTTTTTTTTTTTTTTTTTTTCTGTTGAAAAATGATCCTGGTTTTTATTTTGTATTTATTTCTTGTTTCTGGCTTAAGTTATGTTTATCCCATGTGAATCTCAGAATGATTTTGTAAATACAGATTTGGTGTTTTGCAATTTAATATAAATTTTTTTTTTTTTTTTTTTTTTTTTTTCTTTTTGTCTTGTTTTTTTCTTTATGGAAAATAAACTAACACGGGTTTAAAAGGGATTTATAGTCTTTCTGCTTTTTTTTTTTTTTTTATGTGCGTTATTTTCTGCATCTCCTAAGAGACCCTGTCACCAGATGTTTATTTCAACAACAATCTTCTCATAAAGATTATATGCATGTTTAATGTATTTTATGTATATTTACCTATAAAGGCCTCCCTTGTGCAAACCTCTAAAAGCCCCGAAACTGCTGCTGGATGCCGCCAACTTGGATGTGATGTTGGCATCCCCAGCAGACTCAGAGCTCTCAATTAAGTTACCCTGTATAGTTTTCCCTTTTACTTCTCCCTCTGGCAGCTACATACACTATATTGCCAAAAGTATTGGGACGCCTGCCTTTACACGCACATGAACTTTAATGGCATCCCAGTCTTAGTCCGTAGGGTTCAATATGGAGTTAGCCCACCCTTTGCAGCTATAACAGCTTCAACTCTTCTGGGAAGGCTGTCCACAAGGTTTAGGAGTGATGCTCAATAGGGTTTAGGTCTGTAGACATGCTTGGCCAGTCCATCACCTTTACCCTCAGCTTCTTTAGCAAGGCAGTGGTCGTCTTGGAGGTGTGTTTGGGGTCATTATCATGTTGGAATACTGCCCTGCGGCCCAGTCTCCAAAGGGAGGGGATCATGCTCTGCTTCAGTATGTCACAGTACATGTTGGCATTCATGGTTCCCTCAATGAACTGTAGCTCCCCAGTGCCGGCAGCACTCATGCAGCCCCAGACCATGACACTCCCACCACCATGCTTGTATGTAGGCAAGCCACACTTGTCTTTGTACTCCTCACCTGGTTGCCGCCACACACGCTTGACACCTTCTGAACCAAATAAGTTTATCTTGGTTCTACAAAGAGAGTTTTTAGCTCATGGGACTTTAAATGAGGTAAGTCACTTATAAAAGTACACACAATTGACAATTAATTACAAATTGATCATTGTTAGACATTCCATGAATACACAAATAAAATGTTTTTTATATAGAATAATTCAATATCCAATTATGACAGATACATACCGTATTTTCCGGCATATAAGACGACCCCCCTAATTTTTAAGTTAAAACATAGGTTTTGGGCTATACTCGCCGTATAAGACTACCCCCCTTCCGAAGCAAGGCAACACCATTGAAAAACATCAGATTTCTCATAGATCTCCAAGGTACCCCAAGTACTGTAATACATGTAATCTCTCATAAAATCGCCAAGGTACCCTAAGTATTACCAATCAATGTAATCTCAAGACGCTGACTGAGCGGGAATCCTGTACCGGTATACCGTATGTACTGTAGCTTCTGCTACATACAGTATACAGCGCTGAGCCAATCACAGTGAGCGATGTATTCTATTATTGAATGCAAAGCCTGCTTGGATTGGCAGTCAGAGAGGCGGGCTGATGTTACTCCGCCAATCCGAGCAGGCTTTACATTCAATAATAGAATACATCGCTCTCCCTGATTGGCTCAGCGCGGTACACTGTATGTAGCCAAAGCTACGGTACATGCGGTATACCGGTACAGGATTCCCACACAGCCAGCATCTTGAGCGATTACATCTACTGGTAATACTTATACTTAGGTTACCTTGGAGATATTATACTCGGTGTATAAGACGACCCCTCATTTTTGGGGGATTTTTTTGAGGTTCAAAAGTAGTCTTATATGCCAGAAAATACAGTATGTTAAAAGGAGCTGATATATAGGGGATCCATTCATGGATGGAACAAAATTCATATTATGATGGTACATAATAGTACATACATAAGGGGATACATGATTGGCATATAGTATAGCATAGCAAACACAATATCTTGGCATCTGAAGATCTCAATGCATTTCGTGGATCCCTGTCCACTTCATCAGGAGTTTGGTGCAACAGAGATATCTAGAAATGTAGGTAGATGTAGTATTAGAAAAATCCCATATGTCACAACGGAAATAGATGACTCCCAAAAAGGGGGATTGAAAAAGAAAAATGTATTATTACTTTCAGGTTAGCTCAACGAGAGCACCCAGCCTTAGGGAGAAAAATGAAGGCGTCAAAAATATGTCTAACCCAGGCTGAGGTGGGAGAGGTCCATCCCAGCTGAAGGGGAAACAAGCTGAGGATGGGCCAGGTTGGCAAGTTGCAATTTCAAAAAATATATTATGACCTCACTTCTCTACTGAACGTAATACTGGCGGTCACGTGACCTTCTGCCTGTTACAGTATCTCACAAAACTGGGTACACCCCTTACATTTTCGTAAATATTTTATTCTATCTTTTTATCATGTGACAATACTGAATAAATTACACTTTGCTACAATGTAAAGTAGTGAGTGTACAGCTTGTATAACAGTGTCAATTTGCTGTCCCCTCAAAATAACTCAACACACAGCCATTAATGTCTAAACCGCTGGCAACAAAAGTGAGAACACCCCTAAGCGGAAATGTCCAAAGTGTCAATATTTTGTGTGGCCACCATTATTTTCCAGCACTGCCTTAACCCTTTTTGGCATGGAGTTCACCAGAGCTTCACAGGTTGCCACTGGATTCCTCTTCCACTCTTACATGATGACATCACAGAGCTGGTGGATGTTACTCTTACTCTTACTTTGCGCTCCTCCACCTTCCGTTTGAGGATGCCCCACAGATGCTCAATAGGGTTTAGGTCTGGAGACATGTTTGGCCAGTCCATCACCTTTACCCTCAGCTTCTTTTGCAAGGCAGTGGTCGTCTTTGATGTGTGTTTGGGGTCGTTATCATGTTGGAATACTGCCCTGCGGCCCAGTCTCAGAAGGGAGGGGATTGTGCTCTGCTTAAGTATGTCACAGTACATTTTGGCATTCATGGTTCCATTAATGAACTGTAGCTCCCCAGTGCTGGCAGCACTCATGCAGCCCCAGACCATGACACTCCCACCACCATGCTTGACTGTAGGCAAGACACACTTGTCTTTTGTACTCCTCACCTGGTTGCTGCCACACACGCTTGATACCATCTGAACCAAATAAGTTTATCTTGGTCTCATCAGACCATTGGACATGGTTCCGGGAATCCATGTCCTTAGTCTGTTTGTCTTCAGCAATCTGCTTTCTTGTGCATCACCTTTAGAAGAGGCTTTCTTCTGGGATGACAGCCATGCAGACCAATTTGATGCAGGGTGCGGTGCATGGTCTGAGCACTGACAGGCTGTCTTCCCACCCCTTCAACCTCTGCAGCCATGCTGGCAGCACTCATACATCTATTTCCCAAAGACAACATTTGTATATGACGCTGAGCATGTGCACTCAACTCCTTTGGTCAACCAAGGCGAGGCCTATTCTGAGTGGAACCTGTCCTGTTAAACCACTGTATGGTCTTGGCCAAGGTGCTGCAGCTCAGTTTCAGCCATCGTCTAGAGCACTGTGCAGCATTACAGGCCTCCTCAGACCACCGTCTAGAGCACTGTGGGCAATGCATTACAGGCCTCTTCTTCAGACTGTCCATGTCCAGAGCACTGTGTGCATTACAGGCCTCCTCAGACCACCATCCAGAGCACTGTGCAGCATTAAAGGCCTCTTCAGACTGTCCAGAGTGGCTAAATCTGTATCTGTGAGTTTGTTAAACCTTAATACCATAAATAATAACATATTCAAAATTCAATGCCAAAATAACACTGATTACAGGGAATCGCTAGCTGAAAATACAGATATCTGAATGATGCCTGTAGCTGCACCCATCATTAAGATATCACCACTTCAACCTAAGGACGTTATATGGCGTCCTACAGCCGGGAAGTGGTTTCTCCACCCCAAACTCGCTCATCCATGTCTTTATGGACCCTGCTTTGTGCACTGGTGCGCAGTCATGTTGGAACAGGAAGGGGCCATCCCCAAACTGTTCCCACAAAGCTGGGAGCATGAAATTGTCCAAAATGTCTTGGTATGCTGACACCTTAAGTGTTCCCTTCACTTGAACCAAGGGGCCAAGTCCAACCCCTGAAAAACAACCCCACACCATAATCCCCCCTCCACCAAATGATTTGCACCAGTGCGCAAAGCAAGGTCTGTAAAGACATGGGTGAGCGAGTTTGGGGTGGAGGAACTTGACTGGCCTGCACAGAGTCCTGACCTCAACCCGATAGAACACCTTTGGGATGAATCAGAGCAGGGACTGTGAGCCAGGCCTTCTCGTTTAACATCAGTGCCTGACCTCACAAATGCGCTTCTGGAAGAATGGTCAAACATTCCCATAGACACACTCCTAAACCTTGTGGACAGCCTTCCCAGAAGAGCTAAAGCTGTAATAGCGGCAAAGGGTGGTCGAACTCAATATTATACTCTATGGACTAAGACTGGGATTCCATTAAAGTTCATGTGTGTGTAAAGGCAGGTGTCCCAATACTTTTGACAATATAGTGTAGCTGACTGTAGATCTATAGGAGATTGCATTATGTGTATAGAGGGAGTAGGGAAGGTGAACTCTGAGCAGATTAAACTTTAGCTTTAAAGGTCCTCTTCTCTCCACTCCAGGGAGCTATGGAGAGCTAAAGAAATAACAGTACTGAGCATTTAGCGGCAACCGCATTCATTACAGCAGGGAGACTGTCACACCATTTCAGAGTGGTCACAACACTGATTTCACTTGAGAGATAAAATAAACTTTTCAAGTCCTGTATTCTTGTATATTGCCACTAGATGGCACCACACTACCATCTGTAGAACATTGGCGTGCGTAGCTAATATAAAGGCCCTTTACATCTGCATGGTAACATACGCCTGCTCATATTTGCTTCCTGTCCTCTTTAATGTGTTTTCTACTTGAAAGAACTTTTCTTTGGGTAGGGTAAAGACGAGTGGGGAGGCGCACTCTTACTAGGGCTTGTGTCAATGGCATCAGTTTGAAAATCATTCCGAATTCATTGACGGTTGCTGTTGACCGGCTTCAAGTCAGTTTTGGATCCCCATAGACTCATCTTTGGAATGCATTATCTGTCTTTTTCTGATTTGAACCTTCGTTACAGAGATCTATTTTTTTTAAAGCCCGAGATATGTGAACACACTCAGACTATCACCCGGTGCATAAAAAAGTGCACACACGCAAACGTGAAGAACACAAAAAGTGCACAGGGTGTGCGAAATGATCCTTCCTCCGAAGAGGATGGACCCTGTCCTTGATCCCCCGGGGCGCAAGATTCCTGACGGGGACTAAGGTACTTCCATGGTCCGCCCGGCCGAAACCAGGCAGACCCCGTTCTCTGGGAGGACTGCTGAAACAGCCCACCGCAAGTACTAGGTGGGGGCTCCCCCGAAGGGAGACCCCATGAGAGAGGGCGAACTAAGCCAGAAGGCCATATCCGCCCCCTCCCAGAACTTTCAAGGCAGGCCCGAGGACCCACACCCTACTCGTCACTAAGGTACTTCCATGGTCCGCCCAGCCAAAACCAGGCAGACCCCGTTCTCTGGGAGGACTGCCGAAACCGCCCAGCCCAAGTACTAGGTGGGGGCTCCCCCGAAGGGAGACCCCATGAGAGAGGGCGAACTAAGCCAGAAGGCCATATCCGCCCCCTCCCAGAACTTTCAAGGCAGGCCCGAGGACCCACACCCTACTCGTCATGTGGAAGAAAAAGGTGAAAGTGAAGTGACGCACAACAAAGAAAAACAACACACAAACAAAAAGTTGGGGAAAGGGAAGTGGGGAAGTGCATAGGGACATAGTGAAATACCATGGCAGGCCTTCCGGCCAGGAATAAAAAATTCCTCTGGTCCGAGCCAAAAGGCCTGTCCCAAGAGGCAGGTGTGAAAAAAGTGTGTATGGTGCAGTGACCAAGGTGACGAAAAACTCAAGGCGAGCTGCCCCTCACCAGTGAGAATTAAGGCACCCCTGGGCTGCCACCCCAGGGGCACGTACACCACGGGCTTTTTCCGGTCTTGACCTCCGTTACTGGCCTGGTCAATAGGTATGGGAAGAAAGAAGGTAATGAGAGCACACATGAGGTCTACGCTAGGTGCACGGAAAGACCACATTCTGTTACTGGGAGTGAGGTAACAGAGGTACACTGGACTGGTGGAGATCGTGCAGGCTAAGCACATCCCTTCTAACGCAATATACCCTAATGTTATGTAGCACCCTCCTAGGTAGGTGCTAGTGAGAGAGTATAGTTTTGAGCTCTGTCTGCTTTCCAGTGGGGCTGTAAGTCTATATTGCACTCTGCCTACCAGACATCAGGATCTGTTAGTGAGGTCTGCTCATTGTGCTCAGTATGCGATTCATTCAGTCTAGATGGTGTCTAATGCTGGTCCAATAGGGAGGCATGTTGGACAGTGGGAAGAAACCTGACAAATGGGTGCATAGGCTTTTGATACAGTCCTGATGATTGGCAGAGGGCAGGTCGCCTTGGTGCATTCTGGGATACTGTATAAAAGACAGAAGCATATGTGCTGAGGGGTCTTTCATTGGAGAGCAGAGTCCTGGAGGGAGGGGGCGGCTGCCTCCTCCTCTGTAGAGGTGTCATGAGGACACTGGAGGTTGTCCTGAGGGCCAGAGGAGTGGTTGATAGGAGCTGAACCCAGAGGTCCAAGGAAGCTGACTGATAGGGGAGACACTGGAGACCCTGTGACTGCAGTATTGTGAGTACAGGGACTTGTGTCAAGGGGCCTGACCTGAGGGGGGCCACCCCTGCATATAGAATAGTCAGAGGACAGGTGTCAGCAGAGAGAGAGGATACTAGGGAGAGTGTCCTGAAGATGAGAAATTGTCCAGCAAGTCTTCTTGAAGGAACCAAGAGACTTAATTCCAATTCATCCAAAGTGGCGGGATGAATTAACAGCCTGGCTGTACAACATCTAGAAAGCAAAGTAGAGAAGATAGAAGTCCTCAAATACTGTTAATAGTTAATTGGAGTATCCCACTATTCCCTTCTCCTATCCCCATTATAAAATAAACAACAAAACAACCAAATACCCCTGGACTGATTAATGAAGTTTGAGCCAAGAGGAAATAAGAAATTGCATTTGTTCATAGCCGTGTGCTGTTAACCAGAGGGACCCACAGAGTGAATATCTAGCGGCTCTTACGGGGGTAGTGCTACAGTTAGATGTTTCACATGACCACAGCCTCAGCCTAGTCCTAGGCATTGATGAGCGTACTCAGTGTGAAAGGTACTCCCACGTGCAGGGCAAGGATGAGCCCGCCCACCACAGATGAAAGGGCACACCACTTATATACTGCTCACTGACTTTCCTGCTGCTACATACTGCTCACTTACCTCTCTGCTGCTACATACTGCTCACTGACTGCTCTGCGACTACATACTGCTCTGCCGTTACATACTGCTCTCTGACTGCCCTGCCACTACATACTGCTCACTGGCTGCTCTGCCACTACATACTGCTCACTGACTTCCCTGCCGGTACATACTGCTCACTGACTGCCCTGTCGCTACACACTGCTCACTGACTGCCCTGCCGCTACACACTGCTCACTGACTGCCCTGCCGGTACATACTGCTCACTGACTGCCTTGCCACTACACACTGCACACTGACCTCACTGTCACTGCATACTGCTCATTGACCACCCTACCACTACATACTGCTCACTGACTACCCTGCAACTACACACTGCTCATTGACTGCTCTACCACTAAATACTGCTCACTGACCGCCCTATAACTACATAATGCTCACTGAACACCCTGCCACTACATACTGCTCACTGATTGCCCTACCACTTCATACTGCTCACTGACTTCTCTATCACTACATACTGCTCACGGACCTCCCTATCATTACACATTGCTCACTGACTGCCCTGCCGCTACATACTGCTCACTGACTTCCCTATCACTACACACTGCTCACTGACCTCCCTATCATTACACATTGCTCACTGACTGCCCTGCCGCTACTCACTGCTCATTGACTGCCCTGCCACTACACACTGCTCACTGACTGCCCTGCTGCTACATACTGCTCACTGACCTCCCTATCACTACATACTGCTCACTGACCACCCTATTACTACATAATGCTCACTGACCACCTTACCACTACACATTCTGCTACTCTTTCTGAGCATGGCGATACCATGTGTGAGACTTTCACTCTCTGGACTAATATATTGTATCTTTTGTATCCCACACATCAACCAATTGTATCAAAACCAATGTACTGTAACGGTCACCTGCAGTGGCGGCCCGTTCATTGGGGGAGCAGGGGCGCCGCCCCTGACTATCCATGCATCTGGCCCCCTAATCTACATGCAGGGCGCCGGACACATGGATTTCAATGGGGTTTTTATTTTTCTTTGAAGCACGTGATTAGAGCCAGAGGCTCTAATAGGCTTCAAAAAGGGGTGGGCATGGGGCGCAGAGCATTGCGCCCTAAGCCTACCCAGTCGGATTTTCCTCCTGGCCAATCAGGAAGCGGGTCCTGAGACCCATTTCCCAATTGGCCGAAAGGAGAAGCCATCCTATTGGCAAAGGAGGAGGGGGGAGATGCGGGGGAAGCCAGACCCACGGAGGAGACTGAGGGGGAAGCTGGTGCGGTCCGTCTGCCGCCCCCCCCCCGGCCCATGGAGCACCAGCCTCCACTGGTCACCTGTATATGAGTAGTCAGGGAATATATCCTAGTATAGCATCACCTATAGCAGTTCTAGTTCCTATATGCCAATCAAGCTCTGCCTACTGGTACATGAATGCCCCCTGGAATGTCATGTTCACTGGCCAAGAAGCTGAAGAAAAGAAAAGAGTCCCTTTGGATCCAGGAGTGCAGTTGCTCCTTACTGCCATCCATCCAGCTTCTACCCGGAATCACTCGGTCCTCGCTGGCGAGTTCCCTGCTATACCACGGCATCACATCTACCTGGACCAGATGATCCGCTGCTGGATAGTCACCTAGGTGAGCCTTTTGAACTTGTACTCCATGTGAGTTTTTATTTGGCTGATTGCTCCATTTGTATGAATTAAAAAATTACACTTAGAGGCACCCTTCTTTTTTTCTTTTTTTTTTCTACTGATGGGTTAAAGACCTTCTACGGCCCTGTCCAGCTCTCCTAGAGTAACTGCCTGTCTCTTGGAATCTCCTCCATGCTCTTGAGACTGTGCCGGGAGACACAGCAAACCTTCTGGCAATGGCATGTATTGATGTTCCATCCTGTAGGAGTTGGACTGCCTGTGCAACCTCTATAGGGTCCGGGTATCATCTCATGCTACCAGTAGTGACACTGACCCTAGTCAAATGCAAAACTAGTTAGAAACGATGAGTAGGGAAAAAAAAGAAATCCAGTGGCCTCCATCTGTAAAACCATTGCGGTTTTGGAGGTCATCTCATTGTTGCCCATCTAGTGCACCTGTCGTTAATTAACCACTTCCCCCCCCCCCCCCGCTCACTGCACATATACTGCAGCACTCTGCCGCTGCTGGGCAAAGCGACGTATCCGTACGTCGCTCACTCAGCCGCCTGTAGGAGGAGCTAGCGCGGGTGACCGGCGGTTCCGATGGCCACTGGTCACTCATGATCTCCCGAAGCAGAGGGAGAAAGACAGACGGCTGATGTAAACACAGCCGTCTGTCATTCTCCCTTAGATCATCACAGAGGCTATGCAATCCTGCTATGTAGGATCGTATGTCTCTGTGATGATTTAAAAATCCACGCCCCCTGACAGTTAGAATCACGCCCCTAGGGTCACACTTCACCCCTAGATCACCAATAAAGTTAACCTCTTCCCTGCCAGTGTCATTTTGATAGTAACAGTGCATATTTATAGCACTGATTACTGTAGTAATGTCACTGGTACCCCCAAAAGTGTCAAAAATGTTAGGGGTCCGATCTGTCCGCCGCAATGTCGCAGTCCCGCAAAAAAATAAATCGCAGATCGCCGCCATTATTAGTTAAAAAAAAAAAACAATAAAAATGACATAAATCTTTCCCTTAGTTAGTAAACACAATACCTTTTGCGCAAACCAAACAAAATACGCTTATTGCGATTTTTTTTACCAAAAATATGTAGCAAAAAACAAATTGGCCTAAAATGTTAAAAAAATTTGATTTTTACATTTTTTTTTGAGAATTTCATATAAAAAAAATGTGAAAAATATTGTTATTATTTCAAAATTGTTGCTCTTTTTTTGTATATAGCGCAAAAAATAAAAACCGCACAGGTGATCAAATACCACCCAAAGAAAGCTCTATTTGTGGGGAAAAAAGGACGTCAATTTCGTTTGGGTACAGCGTCGCACAACCGCGCAATTGTCCGTTACAGTCACGCAGTGCCGAATCGCAAAATAGGGCCTGGTCTTTGAGCAGCCAAATCTTCCAGGGCTTAAGTGGTTAACACCAAAGCAGCTGAAAGTGAATAACAGCCCCCTCCGCTACTTATTTGACCAGATGAATATCCCAGGAATTTAATTGACTTGATGCTATACTAAAAATAATAATAATAATTATAAAAATAATAATAATAATTATAAAAATAATAATAACAATATATAAAAATGTTCCTTTAATATTTTTGAGCAGTGTATAAATACATACAGTATATACAGTTACTACACAAATCATATTGTAATTGAATGTTATTAAAAATGACCTTTCCTTTTCAATCTGCAGCTCTGTAATTTCCTGTAAAATACAATATGGCCACCTGGAGCTGTTCTGTACACAGAATGTATACTGACCACACCCCCAGAAACATCATTTCCTGCTTGTGTGATTGGCTCACTGATTTTCCCAGAAGTCTGCACTAAGATACAAGTCAGATTTCTGGCATCCCCAGCAACAAAAATTTCATTTTTGGTAAAATACTCCCAATAGGAACACATCTAAAGGGATGCAGACCCTGCCAGTGCTGGGGATAAGGTCATCCAGTGCCCAGGACAAAGATGACAAACTGCGCTCCCTACCCCATTCACGATGGGCAAGCTTAGGGGATTCTATACCTAGCAGTCACTCGCTTGTCAAAATCACCGCCGCTGTCACTACTGATGTCAGCCTGTAACAGTAGGAATGAAGAGAAAGACAGGCGCCACTGTAGTTAGCCAAAAAAGTTTATTGCACAACATACATAATCACTTACACATAGGTAAGCTCCAGTCTGTATGGCAGCGTCTCCAGGCGCACGATCCGGCCGTCCACCGGTCCGGAGGTGACGTTACAGGAAGCTGGTCGAGGAACTGGTTACACCGGAAGCCGCAATGGAACGCAGGCTCCCGGAAATGACGCAACGCGTTTCGGAGCATGCGCACTCGGCTCCTTTCTCTCGCTTGAGAAAGGAGCCGAGTGCGCATGCTCCGAAACGCGTTGCATCATTTCCGGGAGCCTGCGTTCCATTGCGGCTTCCTGTGTAACCAGTTCCCCGACCAGCTTCCTGTGACGTCACCTCCGGACCGGTGGACGGCCGGATCGTGCGCCTGGAGACGCTGCCATACGGACTGGAGCTTACCTATGTGTAAGTGATTATGTATGTTGTGCAATAAACTTTTTTGGCTAACTACAGTGGCGCCTGTCTTTCTCTTCACTTCTGCCAGCGGATTCTTCGGAGTTATTCCCGCCAGCGCTGCCTTGTATCCAGCCATCCGGGGCAGTTCGTAATAAGAATTTGGAGGCATCCCCTGCGCCCCTCTTACAGTGGTGGACTCCTTCCCTTCTTACTTGGTCAGAAGCGCCCAACAACTACTCTCTTTGTAACAGTAGGAAGGCACCCCCATTCTTACAGTAAACCGTTGCGTCCCTCCTGCCCACCCCTTGTCCCGGCCCTGGACCCTGTCACTTTCCTCATTAGAGCCCCGCAAGTACAGCAGCTGATTGATAATTATAACATCCCATACAGAATCATTTAGCACAGGGGCACAAAGAAACACACAGGGATTTCTTCAGAATAAGAAAAGGAAAGAATCTGCAACAAAGTTTGCTAAAATCCCTGCAATGTACAGAGATCACCCAGAGGGGAGTAATTTTTTTCTCAACAAAAGTGGAGTTACTCCTTAAGAACCCTTCACTTGGTTGGGTTCTATTGCAGCATGTTATAGAACATTGCCCAGAGACCCCCTAATAAATATTTGGATGACCTTCCCGCACATTCCAGGACTGCCCCCTCTTCCAATGTGTCCAGAGTTCAACATTTGTGGGGAGTGTTGCAGGCCTCTGACCCTGTGCTGGGACAAGGCCATCCAGCGCCCAGGGCAAAGATGCTAAATTGTGTCCCTTCCTTCCTATAGGGTTAGGTTCAGGGTGCCCCCATCCCTGCAATAAACGATTGCGCCCAGGGCAGCCGTCCCTCCTGCCCAACCCTTGTCCTGGCCCTGGATGCCCCCAAACCTCACATGAAACCAGAGTTCCCAGGGCAGCCACCCCTCCTGCCCACTCCTGGTTCCTGGCCCTGGATGCCCCAAAACCTCACATGATACCAGAGTGCCCAGGGCAGCCTTTCCTCTTGCCGACCCCTTGTCCTGGCCCTGGATGCCCCCAAAGTGCCCAGGGCAGCCACCCCTCCTGCCCACTCCTTGTCCTGGCCCTGGATGCCCCCATACCTCACATGATACCAGAGTGCCCAGGGCAGCCTCCCCTCCTACCCCCCCCTTGTCCCACTCCCAGCCCTGCTCTGACCCCTACGTTACCACCAGACACAGCAGTGATGTAGGGGGCAGAGCAAGGACGGGGGGCACATACACACCTCCCAACTTTCTGAGATGGGAATGAGAGACACCTATTAGCAAAAGTATGTAGGCATAGGACACGCCTCCTTGAAGGACAATTGTACAAAAAAAATGATTGGTTAAACGGTTAGGTGCTTATTTTTACCACTACTATTCCTTTATATTGGCTTTTTTAAATATATGTTTAAATATTTTGTATTTCTTTACATACATGACAAATAAAAAATATGACATTACAAGACAGAAACATCCATTTACACAAGACCATAAAATCTTTGGTGTCTCCAGCATATGTTACCCTTCCACTATTTTTCTTTTCTCTTAATTTCCCCTTTCTTTTTCCTTCCTTCCGTCTCTACACCCCCCCCCCCCCCCAAGGATAGAAACCATAATTATCCACCAAGTTCCATCCTATATAATGTGTATATATATATATATATATATACACTAACTAATTACAGATTCCTCACCCAAATTCACCCTAATTTAGTGGAAGAAAAAAGAAAACCCCTAGTACTTAATTTATGTATTGGTGAATAAATTAAGAGGTGTATCTCAGGGTAGAAACCATAGTTATCCACCCAGTTCCACCCAATATAATGTGAACAAAAAAAGACCTTAAAATAATTAAATTATCCTTAAATAATTTATTTAACCACTTTAATACCGGGCACTTCCCTCCCTTCCTGCCCAGGCCAATTTTCCCCTTTTAGCGCTGTTGCATTTTGAATGACAATTGCGCGGTCATGCAACACTGTACCTACACCAAATTTATGTCATTTTCCCCCCACAAATAGAGCTTTCTTTTGGTGGTATTTGATCACCTGTGCGATTTTTACTTTTTGCTAAACAAATAAAAAAAGGCCGAAAAGTTTGAAAAAAAAAAAAAGTTTTTTTGTTTATGTTATACAATTTTGTAAATAAATAAGTTTTTTCCTGCACTGATGAGCACTGATGAGACTGCACTGACAGGCACTGATGAGGAGGCACTGATGAGGAGGCACTGATGGGGTGGCACTGATAGGTGGCACTGATAGGCGGCACTGATATGCGGCACTGATAGGTAGCACAGATATGCAGCATTGGCACTGATAGGCGGCACTGCTGGGCACTGATAGGCGGCATTGATGGACACTGATAGGTGGCACTGACGGGCACTGATAGGTGGCACTGACGGGCACTAATGGGCACTGATAGGCGGCACTGGTGGGCACTGATGGGCGGCACTGACGGGCGGCACTGATGGGCACTAATGGGCACTGATAGGCGGCACTGGTGGGCCATAATGGGCACTGGTGGGCGACACTAAAGGATGGCAATGATGGGCACTTGTGGGCAGCACTGATAGGTAGGACACTGGTGGGCATCACTGATGGGGAGGGCAATGGGGGGCTCCCTGAGCCCTGATTGCCATCCCTGGTGGCCATAGTGGGCATCCCTGGGGTCATAGTGGGCATCCCTGGGGTCATAGCGGGCATCCCTGGTGGATCTAGTGGCAACCCCCCCCCCCCCGAGGGTCTGCACTGGTAATCAATGATCTGATTACTAGTGCCGACCCCCCCCCCTGTCAGGGGAGCCGCCGATCGGCGCTCCTTTACTCGTGCCTTTCAGGCACAAACTAAG